>NW_020699495.1:689-3038 GCF_002925995.2 Terrapene triunguis | reverse complement strand
AGTTCAGATAAGCAGTCCAATGTTTGTTGGCAGCTCTTGACTCTATATAATTAGGGTTGGAAATTGCTTTCTTGAGATAATTTGTCATTTATGCTTCCAAGACCAGGAAGTACCAAGGCACCAGGAAAAGAGAGGTTCTGTTTTGGCTCAATTTCTATGGATAATTCTGGGTCCGTTGTTGCTGCATTTTTGCTAGAGATCAGTCTCCTCTCTTATCCAGGGCTCCGGAGGCATATATGTTAGGCATTTTTTAAAAGACTGAGCTATCGTTTGCCCGTGCTGTAGACTCAGAGCAGGTTCAGCAGTATGGATTATGTTTCTAAATAAAAGTGTAACCCAAATCCTTGTCAGTGAAATGTGTATTGATTTCTAGGAAAAGAAGAATTCCGCTCCCTGGTGACACTGTTGAAGACCTCTTGCAGCACATCAGTTACACGGAGCCACTCACTCTCACCCAGTTTCTAGAAAAGTTTGCTCTCTACATGCCTGCCATTGCGTAAGTAACTTATTTCCTGGTAACCACTGCAAGTTTCTCATCGGTCTCAGGCACCTGCAAGCTAGAATTGCCAATTTGGGCCGTGAATGGTCCTGAGAATGCTTGCGCAGGAGACTGTAAGCCAGAGGTGGGCAAACTCCGGACGGCGGGCCACACCCTGGCCCGGGAGGCTAGCCCCCGGCTCCTCCCCTGCTGTTCCCCCTCCCCCACCGCCGGCACAATGCTCTGGGCAGCGGGGCTGCGAGCTCTTGCCAGGCCGTGGCTCTGCAGCTGCGCTGTGTGACCCGGTGCTCTGTGCTGCGCGGGGGCGTGGCTGGCTCCAGCCAGGTGGCACGGCTGCCTGTCCTGGTGCTCTGGGTGGCGCAGCTGTAGCGCTGCCAGCCACCGGTGCTCCAGGCAGCGCTGTAAGGGGGCAGGGAGCAGGGGGCGTTGGATAGAGGGCAGGGGAGTTCGGGGTGGTGGTCAGGGGGCGGGGGTGTGGATAGGGGTCGGGGCGGTCAGAGGGCGGGGAATGGGGGAGTTGAATGGGGGCAGGGGTCCCGGGGGGGCAGTCATGAAGGAGAGGGGGGATTGGATGGGGTGGCGGGGGGCAGTCAGGGGCAGGGGTTCTGGGGGCGGTCAGGGAGAAGGAGTGGTTGGATGGGGCACGGGGCCCGAGGGGGGGCAGTCAGGGGTGGGAAGTCCGGGGGTGGTCAGGGGACAGGGAGGGGTGGATGGGGCAAGGGTCCCAGGGGGGTTGTCAGGGAACAGGGGGGGTTGGATGGGACAGGAGTCCCAGGGGCGCCGTTAGGGGGCGAGAAGCAGGGGTGGATCGGATGGGGGCGGGGGCCGGGCTATGCCTGGCTCTTTGGGGAGGCACAGCCTCCCCTAACCGACCCTCCATACAATTTCGGAAATCTGATGTGTCCCTCAGGCCAAAAAGTTTGCCTGCCCCTGCTCTAAGCTACAAAATGTGTTCATTTCCCTTTACTGTGATAATGATGATTGATAACATCATGGTATTTTATTTGCTTATCAGAAAAAAAAATCACTGATACCTAGGAAGTGGGGGAGTAGGCTTTTGCCTAGCTGGTTTAGAGATGATGCAGTCAGTCCTGGCACCATGCAGGGAGAGAAGCTAAATGACTCACTAGATAGGTCGCTTCCAAGCCAAAGGACTCTTGCATTCTAGTTTCTCTAAGTGTGTGATGAGTTTTCATGTGCTGGTGAGACTGGGGTGCCTCTTGGAAAGCATTCAGACCCTCAGCAGGTCCACTCCTCCAGATCTTTTTGATCAGCAGCCCATAGGTTCCTGAGAACTCATAAATCAGACTAATCCTGTTCTTTTCCTTACAGGGGGGACCGCGATGCTGTGAAAAGAATAGCCTATGAGTTTGTAGAAATGAAAGCAAAAGAAGGTGTCATCTATGTTGAGGTCAGGTACAGCCCTCACCTCCTAGCCAACTGCAAAGTTCAGCCTGTTCCATGGGGCCAAAAAGAGTGAGTGAATCCATAAAGTGTAAGACTGTTCCAACAGAGAACGCTGAGATCTGCACGAAAGCCACTGACCAGCAATTGGAGAACTTGGTTTTGCTCCCAGGACCAGAGGGAGACAGCACATCTTTTATTTCTATCTGGAATGCAGTATTAGTCATGTATACACTTTTTTTCCCCCCTTAAAAATGTTCTTCCTCTGGTAACTTGCCCCAGGGGCATTGTCTTGTCCATGTGGGAAACAGCTGTTAGATTTTTGGCTTAAGCTGCTCCTCTTTCAAGAAGTCACCAGAGTTCAGATACACATCCCCACCCAGGGCCGGCTCTGGCTTTTTTGCCGTCCCAGGCAAAAAAGCCTCCGGCCCCTTCCCCCCCCCCCC
>NW_020699495.1:0-589 GCF_002925995.2 Terrapene triunguis | reverse complement strand
CTCCAGGTGCCGCCCCAAGCACCAGCTTGGTGGGCTGGTGCCTGGAGGCGGCCCTGTCCCCACCCCAACCCCCCATCCAAAATGTAACATTTTCTACCAGCAAAGTTAGTGGGCTGAGCCTTTGGGAGCAGCCCTTGTAGCTCTCAGTCTATCTTTCTATGTCATCTGTGCTCTTTAGAACAGTGTGTCGCCAATTAAAACAGCACCGAGCTTTGCAAGGAGACCTCTGGGATTTCTCACCAAACATGCTGTGAGGCTTCTGCTGCTTTTTGTGTCACTCCGCTCACTGCTGCCAGGATAGTGCAAAGCTCTGCATCTTAAGACTTTTTGGCCCAAAAAAAAAGAAGAAAAGAAAAAAAGTTCCTCCTCCCCAGCTGGCAAACTCATTCATTTACTTAAAGAAATACGGTGATCTATCACGGGGTTTGTGAAAGTCTCTCTCTGGCCAACATGCATCCCATGCAGCTCTGCAGTGCTGCCTCCCTCATCCTCCAAACAGATATGGTCACTGAGGACTTCAGTTACAAAGGAGGCTAGTGCTGCACATAGGCGCAAAGGAAGATTCACAGATGAGCCTAAGGGAGTCAGA
>NW_020699494.1:0-2054 GCF_002925995.2 Terrapene triunguis | reverse complement strand
GCAGTATGGACTATGTTTCTAAATAAAGGTGTAACCCAAATCCTTGTCAGTGAAATGTGTATCGATTTCTAGGAAAAGAGGAATTCCGCTCCCTGGTGACACTGTTGAAGACCTCTTGCAGCATATCAGTTACACGGAGCCACTCTCTCTCACCCAGTTTCTAGAAAAGTTTTCTTTCTACATGCCTGCCATTGCGTAAGTAACTTATTCCCTGGTAACTGCTGCAAGTTTCTCATCGGTCTCAGGCACCTGCAAGCTAGAATTGCCAATTTGGGGCATGTATGGTCTTCAGACCCACAGCAGGTCCACTCTCCCCAATCTTGTTGATCAGCAGCCCATAGATTTCTGAGAACTCATAAATCAGACTAATCCTGTTCTTTTTCTTATAGGGGGGACCGCGATGCTGTGAGAAGAATAGCCTATGAGTTTGTAGAAATGAAAGCAAATGAAGGTGTCATCTATGTTGAGGTCAGGTACAGCCCTCACCTCCTAGCCAACTGCAAAGTTCATCCTGTTCCATGGGACCAAGAAGAGTGAGTGAATCCATTAAGTGTAAGACTGTGCCAACATAACACACTGAGATCTGCGTGAACCATGAAAGCCACTGACCAGCAAATGGAGAACACAGTTTTGCTCCCAGCAGACAATAAGGAGGATTTATAACTTGAGAGCCAGATTTTCATTGTTTTAGATGCATAATTGTGTGCCTAATTTACATGTGCAATTACAATAGTTGTATAAGCACCTAACTAATTAGACACACTTGCTGGTAATTACCCAGTGAGCAAGCACAATTTTGATAATTGTGCATAGAAATTAATGTGTGCAATTATGCACACTTCATCTGTGCAGTTATGCTTTTAAACAAAATGTAGAGCTGAATCCATATGGGTGCATTGGAAAGCACAAGTTAGGTTACATTCATATGCCTTAACAAAGATGGTATACTAGAAGCTGTTTCATCTGTGCTTTACTAACCCCTCCTTCTCCTGCCTTCCCACTTCCTCAAAGGTTTAATAGCAGAGTGCTGTAGTGAAGTCTCAGTTATCTTTTTCCAGAACATGCTGCAGCATGCTAACTATTGAGGATTACAAACAAAATTAAACTACTGCAGGCAAAGTAAACGAACCAAGTACATTTTGAGATGCAGTCCTCTTTTTTTTTTTTTTTTTAATTGTTCATTCACCACTTGGTAAATCACTGAGTTCACTGAAACTTGCAATGAATCTCCCCATCCGTACAAATCAGCGAGGTCCCACTGTTGTTTTCAGCTCAGGCAAGGAGAAGTCTAGCACTGGTGTCAGCTAATTGATGTATAATCCAATCCCTGTTTATGTAGGACCAGAGGGGGGCAGCACACCTTTTATTTCTATCTGGAATGCAGTAATAGTCATGTATACGCTTTTCCTTCCCTCCCTAAAAATGTTCTTCCTCTGGTAACCGTTCCATCTGCTGCACTCTTCTGAGGACAACTTGCCCCAGGGGCGTTGTCTTGTCTGTGTGGGAAACAGCTGTTAGATTTTCGGCTTAAGCTGCTCCCCATTCAAGAAGTCACCAGAGTTCAGATACACATCCCCACCCCAACCCCCCATCCAAAATGTAACATTTTCTGCCAGCAAAGTTAGTGGGCTGAGTCTTTGGGAGCAGCCCTTGTAGCTCTCAGTCTATCTTTCTATGTCATCTGTGCTCTTTAGAACAGTGTGTCGCCAATTAAACCAGCACCGAGCTTTGCAAGGAGACCTCTGGGATTTCTCACCAAACATGCTGTGAGGCTTCTGCTGCTTTTTGTGTCACTCCGCTCACTGCTGCCAGGATAGTGCAAAGCTCTGCATCTTAATAAGACTTTCTGGCCAAAAAAGAGAAAAGAAAAAAGTTCCTCTTCCCTAGCTGGCAAACTGGTTCATTTACTTAAAGAAATACGGTGATCTATCACGGGGTTTTTGAAAGTGTCTCTCTGGCCAACATGCATCCCACACAGCTCAGCAGTGCCTCCTCCCTTGTCCTCCAAACAGATATGGTCACTGAGGACCTCAGTTACAAAGGAGGCTAGTGCT
>NW_020699493.1:0-3003 GCF_002925995.2 Terrapene triunguis | reverse complement strand
AGAGACCCGGCTCCTCCTCGTGCTCAGCTTTCCTGGCCAGTTAGCTGCCCCGAGCTACAATCCCAAGCTGCAAACTCAAACTACAATCAGGACTGGTAACTATCCAGCAGCTGCAAAACATTTTGGTGTGTGTGTGTGTGTGTGAGAGTGTATGTGTATAAGCATTAAGGTATTTGCTAATAGTTACAAATTAATAATAAATGTGGCATCTTTGTCTTGACCCCTAAAACGATCCTGTGTAAGTTTGTGGAACAACATTATTGGTGGAGAATGCGAAAGGGGGAGCAAGCATAGAATCCACAGTTATTATAAAACTGGTGTGCACACCGCCAGCTTTAGCAAGCCTGGCACTAGAGGAAAAAGAGTGTAAACTTTCAGTTAATTAACCAAACTCTGAAGGATATAGGAGTTTAGGTTTAAATTGTGTTATAAAGGTACATAATCCGGGGAAGGATTAACCAAACTCTAAAGGATATAGGAGTTTAGGTTTAAATTTACATACACCCTCAGCCATAGCAAGACTGAGCTAAAGAGGAGAACTTAGTGTTTCTCACTCTGATCCGGGGAAGGATTTGTATAATTGGTGTATGAACCCTCGGTGGTAGCAGACCGAGTAATACAGAGGGAGGCTTAGCGTCTCTCCCTCTGGCCCAGAGTGGGTTAAAAACATAAGATACAGATCTTGTTCTGTTAAATCAAACTCTGAAGGATATAGGAGTTTGGGCAGTGTAGTGTGGTTTATGTTTGTTTGTTTTGTTTTGGTTTTTTTGTGTGCAAGTAATATTGTGGTAATTTCACAATTTTAAAGAAAATGTTTAAGGAACAGGACCAGGAAGGGTGGGGGCTAGTTGGAAAGCGCACCCTCCTTGCTAAATTGGTAGTGGAAAAAGCTTGTACCCATGGAAAGGACCTGTTTATTGGAAAAAGCAGGATCGGGCCCAGGCAAGCAACAGATAGAAAAACTGAAAACAGGTTGGGTACAGAGAGTTAAAACAGCACTCTCAAATCTTACAGCAGCAGTAACATCAGGAGAAGAAACATTTGAGACCCCAGAATGGGGCAGACCTTTGGGACCCCTCTGGAGATTGGGAAGGGGGATATTTGGGTAAATTCCTCCTCCCAGGGCCAAAATGCCATTGAAACAGTTAACAACAGTGCCTGCTTCTGCCTCAGATCTCCAGGCTATGGCAAAATGGCTGAAGATTTTAAAACAGAAATTTTTTTTCTAGATGAAGTGTTAATGCCCTTTTACTAAGAGAAAGAAAAATTTACACTCACAAAAAAATGCACAATTTAATTAGCATTTGCGCAGCCCCAAGTACCAAACACACTGTGGCAGAAACTAAGCAGGTTCTGCCATGGTGGAAGCACTGTGCTAATTTGTTTCCAAGCTTTTATCTTTCAGGCTCTAAACCAGAACATCAGGAGAGCTGGTACCAGCTAAAGAGTTATAAAATACCATGGTTATAGTGTCATGACAAAGTCTGTGTTCAGTGTTCTGTGTTGCATGTTCTGTGTCTGTCTCTAGTGGTGTCCTGTGCTAGCATTGGGTCCAGAAAAAAAAGGGGATACTACACTAAACAGGGCAAATGTCTTTTCCTCTCTCTACTTCCCCCATGTCCATCCAATTTATCAATCACCACTTGTGTCCAAAGGATTTTGGTCCCCAGTGCATCAGGTTTATTTTTTGTTAGGTTCTCTAATAGTCATTTTGTTGTTAATTTTTGTTATTAATACATTTGCATTGTTAGTTACATTTGCTTGTATTGTTAATTCCACACTTTCTTCTATGCACTCTGGTTCTACTTCCCCAAGCCCTAAAGGGTAGTTCTTGGGCCCCCATAACCTTTAAAACCTTGGCCCATGATTGTAGGGCCCCATCTTTCAGGTCCCCAGAAACCTCTTAAGAACAACTGTTAAAGATAGAAAATTCTGCAACATTTTGGCAACTAAATGTTAGTTCAAGTCCAAATCAGCTTAACCTTGCATAACAACTGTGGTACTCCTACAAAATCTTATTTGTTGTGTGTGCTTAAGAAGGTCCTGACCTCAGTGACTTTTATTGTTTGATGGCTATTGCAGCATCAAACTTGGGCCTCATCTTGTTTGTCAATGTACCCAATTATTGTAATGGTAATGGTTTTATAATTGTTTGGTTTGTTTGCAACAGATCACCTGTGCCCTACAATAACAACAACTGCTGTAATAATCATAAATAAAGGGGCAAAGTGTTGTAGGAGCAGCCCACCTGGTCAGCAATTATAAATATAATTTTTCATCCTATCATTGTCCTATTAGTAATCCTAACTGTTATGTTGGTTCTGCCTTAAAACAATTACATCAAGTGTGACCCATTCAATGCCCCTGCATTGAAGGGTCAAAAGGGGGACAATGTAGGACTCATGAATGAAATTGTTTTTAGTTATCCTGTACCATTGTAACTTCTGTTCACCATTTCATTACACTTGCCATTTTTCCTACATTGTAACTTCTGTGCCATATTGTAATTCAAACCCCATTTTAAAAAAGCTTACTCCATTTTGTAAGGGCTTGCTGCAACCTTCATTTTTGCAAACCCTTCTGTAATTTTATTAGTCTAGTTGAGATGTGTAAATGAGGTATGCATGGGTAATAGAATCAACCTCCAGCACCAGCCCGTCCTGATAAAATAAAGTTCAAATACCAACGGCTAAAGAACTAGACAACAGCCCTAACTCAAGCAAGAAGCATCCACCCTAAAAAAAAACAACAGAAGGAAGATCAAAGCCAGGTCCCAGGCTGACAGTCACGCCTGCAATTGACGGGTGATCAAGCACCAAACCCAGAGGCGGCGTGACACAGCGAGACCTAGGAACTTTGAATCCAAACTAAACTCCTATAAAAAAGAAAGGGTGAAATGAGAGACTTTGGGTAACGTTCTGCTATCAACATCAAGGAGCATCGGTGCGCGCCCGACAGAGACCCGGCTCCTCCTCGTGCTCAGCTTTCCTGGCCAGTTAGCTG
>NW_020699492.1:0-3188 GCF_002925995.2 Terrapene triunguis | reverse complement strand
AGAATGCACATAAAACAGGTACAAAGAATAGATTAATGTGTGCAGAAAAGACCCTTAACACCAAGAGCTGATAAATGGATTCTGGAACCAGAAATTGTAGATATATGGATCAGTTCTATTAGAAAAACATGCTATAAACAGCTGGTAATAGGCTTGAAAGCAGCCTGTAATAAGGTTACCTCTGTTCTGGACTGCTGCTATCAGGCTGTGGAGTAGCAGGATTTTCTTCTACAGCTTCTGTGTTCTCCTCCACCACATATTTACAAGAAACATCTTGCGAGGTAGACAATTTTCCTTCCTCACTAAATAAAAAGCAGGTTACAATTTAACTTCAGTTATGGATATAGGGAATTTCATGCAATAGTTGGAGACTGAGGGAAGGGTCCAGACTACATGCAAATGGTTTTTGAATTATGATTGAAGCATGGAAATCAAGCACGGGAATCTGGACTCTGTAGACATCCATTAGCACATCAGTGTTCTGCACACTTAAACTGGATTGAAAAAATGCATGAAATACAATGATTACATACAAGTGCAAGGAGGGAATAAAGAATGTGCTTGGTGCCTGAAGTGAGAACAATCACAGCCTTTACCGTACATACCGATAGGATTTCAACACTCTGAAGCCAAAAGTATGCAAAAAATAGAAGGAGAAAAGTATAAAAGACTTGAGGTTCCTTTCAAAATTAGCACTTTGACTAAATTTGTCCATGGAAAAGCACATCAGCAAAACCAGCCTTATATTTCTCTTTTTATAAAGCCACTTATTTATATTACACTCTACTCATTCAAAATTCCTAAAGAAGACATCTTTTCATTTGGAGGCTAAAGTACAACTGGCATATGTTGCATAGCACTAAAACAGACAGACAATGAACAGCACACATTTGAGAAAAAATGATCATTTATGTAGTTGGTTAGGGTTTTTATTCAGCTAGAACTACACATGAAACGTGTGAATTTCCCTTACAGTCGTGAAGCCTATGAGGGGGTGGGGAGGAAACATCTATATTTATTAAAAAAGTTTTCGCCCTTCCCATTTGCACTCCAATGCTACATGTTTTTTTTTACTAGCTACTCTGTTATGGGCATGTTCATACCCAGAAGATGTCAGCCAACCACCTTTCATTGATTTCGAGTGCAAACCTTACACCACACCTCTCAAACTGTAAACCTGCCACCATATGACGTAAGTCATCTGACAAAGTCCTTTTTCTCTCAAGATTTGAGAGACTCTCCTCTCCCAGTTGTCCTACTACTTTGGTTGTTCTTTCAGTGGATCCTCCTGCTTTCATATCTCACTTTACCCAGGTATCCCATCCCACAAGGCTCTGTCCTTGGCCCACTTCCTTTCTTCCTGAAGGTCCCATCTATAGATGATCTCACTGACACTTTCAGATCCCGCTACCACCTCTGTGCCAATCATACTGACATCTCTCTACCACTGATCCATCTCCCTCCATTATTATTTGTTTGCATTACAGTAGCACCTAAGAGCTCATCCATATAAACTGGCATCTCCTTTTAGATGTTTCGCCATTAACTTAAATGTAATATAACCAAAACTTAACTCAAGTCTGTCTCCTCCAAAGCCCTCTCCACTCCACCCATTCTCCATCACACCTGACACCTGCTATCCTTCCTGTCACACTGGTCCATAATATGGCTGTCAGCTTTGACTCCACCTTTGTTCAAGACCTGCACAACATCCAGGCCATGTCCAAATCTTCCTAATATTGACTTCCTAACATAGCTAATCCCTTTTTCCTTCATACCACTAAAATTCTTGTCTGGATCTTCTCCTCTCAGATAGGTTGTGACATGGCCATAATTTTCTCCCACTTCTGGGTCTCTCCACTTGCTCTCCTTTCTTCACTGTTTGAAATTCAAACTTCTGGTCTTTATAGACCTTCACAACTTAAGTACCTCTACTCTGTCAGCTTTCATTACCCATTTATCAGTTTCTTCCATAAGCACTGCGATAAAGAGCAACACTAAAGAGTGCATGAAACACCCTTCCAAACTAGTCCATAAAGCTATTACTCTGTTCTCCTTTAAATCTTTCCTCAGAGCAACTTTTCCCAAGATGCCTACCAAAAAACAAACAAACAAAACAACCCCAACTGATGACAAATGCCCAAGAGGGATTTCTGGTATTTGTTTTGTCTTTGCAAATAAACATGCCTATAACTATTTTCCCCATCTTCTCCCCCAAATGTTTTTGATACCTCCTTTAAAATTAAAATTCTTTGGGGCAGGAACTGTGTGTACCTCCATGTGTGTATTTTAGCACAAAAAGGGCCCAATTCTGATTACAGCCTCCAGGTGCTACCTCAATTCAAACAACAGTTAGTAATAATAAATTAGCTGACCTAAAGTAAGCCCTAAATACATTTACTGAAAACCCCTTGTGCAATCTCAAGTTTCGCTCCCATGGTTCAGGGAAAAAGAGGGAGACTGATCTGAACACCCAAGTCTCTCTGGGACCCTATCAATTTCATTATACTAATTTTCTATCAGCAGCAGCCTAAATAAATTCAAAATGAGAGAATATGGTAAGAATTTGTATACAGTGCCTAACTCAGGGAGGAACAAGCCAGAAGGACTGATGCAAATTTCTATATCCTCATTACTTCTGGACATCCCCACATCCCAAAGCTTTCCAAAGCAGCAAATGGGGTTTTAGCCACACAAATATTGACTCTAATGGGAGTTCTACTGTTCCCACAAAATTCTGTGCACTGCTTTGAAACATTTACAGATTAGGATTACAAGGAATGAAAAGGCACATGATTACAATTGTCAGAGAGCTGATTTGATCAAAGCTTGCCATACTGCATTCTGGAACATTCCCCCGGTTTGTGGGATTACAAGTTACGTTTTCCTATTCCAAGCTACTCTCCCATCTTTCACATTGACCTGATCTCTGTCTTACTGGGCATGCTATTAGTCTAGGGGACTTTCCTTTCAAATTAAAGGTATTTTGGGACTTTCATCTGAAGCTCAGGTCTAACTATATAGTCTCCTTCAGAGGGTTAGAAGTCAAGATACCTTTCTACAATAAGTTTGTTTTTTTCACTCTTCTATGGCTCTCAGAATTCACAATTCTATAGCAAAGTACTTGTGAATGGAAGCAGCTTAGGCTGGAGGTAAAAGAACCATAATAGTAGTAATTGACTTCACGC
>NW_020699491.1:0-2575 GCF_002925995.2 Terrapene triunguis | reverse complement strand
TGCCTGAAGTGAGAACAATCACAGCCTTTACCGTACATACCGATAGGATTTCAACACTCTGAAGCCAAAAGTATGCAAAAAATAGAAGGAGAAAAGTATAAAAGACTTGAGGTTCCTTTCAAAATTAGCACTTTGACTAAATTTGTCCATGGAAAAGCACATCAGCAAAACCAGCCTTATATTTCTCTTTTTATAAAGCCACTTATTTATATTACACTCTACTCATTCAAAATTCCTAAAGAAGACATCTTTTCATTTGGAGGCTAAAGTACAACTGGCATATGTTGCATAGCACTAAAACAGACAGACAATGAACAGCACACATTTGAGAAAAAATGATCATTTATGTAGATGGTTAGGGTTTTTATTCAGCTAGAACTACACATGAAACGTGTGAATTTCCCTTACAGTTGTGAAGCCTACGAGGGGGTGGGGAGGATACATCTATATTTATTAAAAAGTTTTCGCCCTTCCCATTTGCACTCCAATGCTACATGTTCTTTTTTTCTAGCTACTCTGTTATGGGTATGTTCATACCCAGAAGATGTCAGCCAACCACTTTCATTGATTTCAAGTGCAAACCTTACACCACACCTCTCAAACTGTAAACCTGCCACCATATGACGTAAGTCATCTGACAAAGTCCTTTTTCTCTCTTAAGATTTGAGAGACTCTCCTCTCCCAGTTGTCCTACTACTTTGGTTGTTCTTTCAGTGGATCCTCCTGCTTTCATATCTCACTTTACCCAGGTATCCCATCCCACAAGGCTCTGTCCTTGGCCCACTTCCTTTCTTCCTGAAGGTCTCATCTATAGATGACCTCACTGACACTTTCAGATCCCGCTACCACCTCTGTGCCAATCATACTGACATCTCTCTACCACTGACCCATCTCCCTCCCTTATTATTTGTTTGCATTACGGTAGCACCTAAGAGCTCACCCATCCAAACTGGCATCTCCTTTTAGATGTTTTGCCATTAACTTAAATGTAATATAACCAAAACTTAACTCAAGTCTGTCTGCTCCAAAGCCCTCCCCACTCCACCCATTCTCCATCACACCTGACACCTGCTATCCTTCCTGTCACACTGGTCCATAATATGGCTGTCAGCTTTGACTCCACCTTTGTTCAAGACCTGCACAACATCCAGGCCATGTCCAAATCTTCCTAATATTGACTCCCTAACATAGCTAATCCCTTTTTCCTTCATACCACTAAAATTCTTGTCTGGATCTTCTCCTCTCAGATAGGTTGTGACATGGCCAGAATTTTCTCCCACTTCTGGGTCTCTCCACTTCCTCTCCTTTCTTCACTGCTTGAAATTCAAACTTCTGGTCTTTACAGACCTTCACAACTTAAGTACCTCTACTCTGTCAGCTTTCATTACCCATTTATCAGTTTCTTCCATAAGCACTGCCATAAAGAGCAACACTAAAGAGTGCATGAAACACCCTTCCTAACTAGTCCATAAAGCTATTACTCTGTTCTCCTTTAAATCCTTCCTCAAGAGCAACTTTTCCCAAGATGCCTACCAAAAAACAAACAAACAAAACAACCCCAACTGATGACAGATGCCCAAGAGGGATTTCTGGTATTTGTTTTGTCTTTGGAAATAAACATGCCTATAACTATTTTCCCCATCTTCTCCCCCAAATGTTTTTGATACCTCCTTTAAAATTAAAATTCTTTGGGGCAGGAACTATGTGTACCCCCATGTGTGTATTTTAGCACGAAAGGGGCCCAATTCTGATTACAGCCTCCAGGTGCTACCTCAATTCAAACAACAGTTAGTAATAATAAATTAGCTGACCTAAAGTAAGCCCTAAATACATTTACTGAAAACCCCTTGTGCAATCTCAAGTTTCGCTCACATGGTTCAGGGAAAAAGAGGGAGACTGATCTGAACACCCAAGTCTCTCTGGGACCCTGTCAATTTCATTATACCAATTTTCTATCAGCAGCAGCCTAAATAAATTCAAAATGAGAGAATATGGTAAGAATTTGTATACAGTGCCTAACTCAAGGAGGAACAAGCCAGAAGGACTGATGCAAATTTCTATATCCTCGCTACTTCTGGACATCCCCACATCCCAAAGCTTTCCAAAGCAGCAAATGGGGTTTTAGCCACACAAATATTGACTCTAATGGGAGTTCTACTGCTCCCACAAAATTCTGTGCACTGCTTTGAAACATTTACAGATTAGGATGACAAGGAATGAAAAGGCACATGATTACAATTGTCAGAGAGTTGATTTGATCAAAGCTTGCCATACTGCATTCTGGAACATTCCCCCGGTTTGTGGGATTACAAGTTACATGTTTTCCTATTCCAAGCTACTCTCCCATCTTTCACATTGACCTGATCTCTGTCTTACTAGGCATGCTATTAGTCTAGGGGACTTTCCTTTCAAATTAAAGGTATTTTGGGACTTTCATCTGAAGCTCAGGTCTAACTATATAGTCTCCTTCAGCGGGTTAGAAGTCAAGATATCTTTCTACAATGAGTTTGTTTTTTTCACTCTTCTATGGCTCTCAGAATTCACAATTCTATAGCAAAGTACTTGTGAATGGAAG
>NW_020699490.1:0-3189 GCF_002925995.2 Terrapene triunguis | reverse complement strand
AGAATGCACATAAAACAGGTACAAAGAATAGATTAATGTGTGCAGAAAAGACCCTTAACACCAAGAGCTGATAAATGGATTCTGGAACCAGAAATTGTAGATATATGGATCAGTTCTATTAGGAAAAACATGCTATAAACAGCTGGTAATAGGCTTAAAAGCAGCCTGTAATAAGGTTACCTCTGTTCTGGACTGCTGCTATCAGGCTGTGGAGTAGCAGGATTTTCTTCTACAGCTTCTGTGTTCTCCTCCACCACATATTTACAAGAAACATCTTGCGAGGTAGACAATTTTCCTTCCTCACTAAATAAAAAGCAGGTTACAATTTAACTTCAGTTATGGATATAGGGAATTTCATGCAATAGTTGGAGACTGAGGGAAGGGTCCAGACTACATGCAAATGGTTTTTGAATTATGATTGAAGCATGGAAATCAAGCACGGGAATCTGGACTCTGTAGACATCCATTAGCACATCAGTGTTCTGCACACTTAAACTGGATTGAAAAAATGCATGAAATACAATGATTACATACAAGTGCAAGGAGGGAATAAAGAATGTGCTTGGTGCCTGAAGTGAGAACAATCACAGCCTTTACCGTACATACCGATAGGATTTCAACACTCTGAAGCCAAAAGTATGCAAAAAATAGAAGGAGAAAAGTATAAAAGACTTGAGGTTCCTTTCAAAATTAGCACTTTGACTAAATTTGTCCATGGAAAAGCACATCAGCAAAACCAGCCTTATATTTCTCTTTTTATAAAGCCACTTATTTATATTACACTCTACTCATTCAAAATTCCTAAAGAAGACATCTTTTCATTTGGAGGCTAAAGTACAACTGGCATATGTTGCATAGCACTAAAACAGACAGACAATGAACAGCACACATTTGAGAAAAAATGATCATTTATGTAGTTGGTTAGGGTTTTTATTCAGCTAGAACTACACATGAAACGTGTGAATTTCCCTTACAGTCGTGAAGCCTATGAGGGGGTGGGGAGGAAACATCTATATTTATTAAAAAAGTTTTCGCCCTTCCCATTTGCACTCCAATGCTACATGTTTTTTTTTACTAGCTACTCTGTTATGGGCATGTTCATACCCAGAAGATGTCAGCCAACCACCTTTCATTGATTTCGAGTGCAAACCTTACACCACACCTCTCAAACTGTAAACCTGCCACCATATGACGTAAGTCATCTGACAAAGTCCTTTTTCTCTCAAGATTTGAGAGACTCTCCTCTCCCAGTTGTCCTACTACTTTGGTTGTTCTTTCAGTGGATCCTCCTGCTTTCATATCTCACTTTACCCAGGTATCCCATCCCACAAGGCTCTGTCCTTGGCCCACTTCCTTTCTTCCTGAAGGTCCCATCTATAGATGATCTCACTGACACTTTCAGATCCCGCTACCACCTCTGTGCCAATCATACTGACATCTCTCTACCACTGATCCATCTCCCTCCATTATTATTTGTTTGCATTACAGTAGCACCTAAGAGCTCATCCATATAAACTGGCATCTCCTTTTAGATGTTTCGCCATTAACTTAAATGTAATATAACCAAAACTTAACTCAAGTCTGTCTCCTCCAAAGCCCTCTCCACTCCACCCATTCTCCATCACACCTGACACCTGCTATCCTTCCTGTCACACTGGTCCATAATATGGCTGTCAGCTTTGACTCCACCTTTGTTCAAGACCTGCACAACATCCAGGCCATGTCCAAATCTTCCTAATATTGACTTCCTAACATAGCTAATCCCTTTTTCCTTCATACCACTAAAATTCTTGTCTGGATCTTCTCCTCTCAGATAGGTTGTGACATGGCCATAATTTTCTCCCACTTCTGGGTCTCTCCACTTGCTCTCCTTTCTTCACTGTTTGAAATTCAAACTTCTGGTCTTTATAGACCTTCACAACTTAAGTACCTCTACTCTGTCAGCTTTCATTACCCATTTATCAGTTTCTTCCATAAGCACTGCGATAAAGAGCAACACTAAAGAGTGCATGAAACACCCTTCCAAACTAGTCCATAAAGCTATTACTCTGTTCTCCTTTAAATCTTTCCTCAGAGCAACTTTTCCCAAGATGCCTACCAAAAAACAAACAAACAAAACAACCCCAACTGATGACAAATGCCCAAGAGGGATTTCTGGTATTTGTTTTGTCTTTGCAAATAAACATGCCTATAACTATTTTCCCCATCTTCTCCCCCAAATGTTTTTGATACCTCCTTTAAAATTAAAATTCTTTGGGGCAGGAACTGTGTGTACCTCCATGTGTGTATTTTAGCACAAAAAGGGCCCAATTCTGATTACAGCCTCCAGGTGCTACCTCAATTCAAACAACAGTTAGTAATAATAAATTAGCTGACCTAAAGTAAGCCCTAAATACATTTACTGAAAACCCCTTGTGCAATCTCAAGTTTCGCTCCCATGGTTCAGGGAAAAAGAGGGAGACTGATCTGAACACCCAAGTCTCTCTGGGACCCTATCAATTTCATTATACTAATTTTCTATCAGCAGCAGCCTAAATAAATTCAAAATGAGAGAATATGGTAAGAATTTGTATACAGTGCCTAACTCAGGGAGGAACAAGCCAGAAGGACTGATGCAAATTTCTATATCCTCATTACTTCTGGACATCCCCACATCCCAAAGCTTTCCAAAGCAGCAAATGGGGTTTTAGCCACACAAATATTGACTCTAATGGGAGTTCTACTGTTCCCACAAAATTCTGTGCACTGCTTTGAAACATTTACAGATTAGGATTACAAGGAATGAAAAGGCACATGATTACAATTGTCAGAGAGCTGATTTGATCAAAGCTTGCCATACTGCATTCTGGAACATTCCCCCGGTTTGTGGGATTACAAGTTACGTTTTCCTATTCCAAGCTACTCTCCCATCTTTCACATTGACCTGATCTCTGTCTTACTGGGCATGCTATTAGTCTAGGGGACTTTCCTTTCAAATTAAAGGTATTTTGGGACTTTCATCTGAAGCTCAGGTCTAACTATATAGTCTCCTTCAGAGGGTTAGAAGTCAAGATACCTTTCTACAATAAGTTTGTTTTTTTCACTCTTCTATGGCTCTCAGAATTCACAATTCTATAGCAAAGTACTTGTGAATGGAAGCAGCTTAGGCTGGAGGTAAAAGAACCATAATAGTAGTAATTGACTTCACGC
>NW_020699489.1:0-2573 GCF_002925995.2 Terrapene triunguis | reverse complement strand
TGCCTGAAGTGAGAACAATCACAGCCTTTACCGTACATACCGATAGGATTTCAACACTCTGAAGCCAAAAGTATGCAAAAAATAGAAGGAGAAAAGTATAAAAGACTTGAGGTTCCTTTCAAAATTAGCACTTTGACTAAATTTGTCCATGGAAAAGCACATCAGCAAAACCAGCCTTATATTTCTCTTTTTATAAAGCCACTTATTTATATTACACTCTACTCATTCAAAATTCCTAAAGAAGACATCTTTTCATTTGGAGGCTAAAGTACAACTGGCATATGTTGCATAGCACTAAAACAGACAGACAATGAACAGCACACATTTGAGAAAAAATGATCATTTATGTAGATGGTTAGGGTTTTTATTCAGCTAGAACTACACATGAAACGTGTGAATTTCCCTTACAGTTGTGAAGCCTACGAGGGGGTGGGGAGGATACATCTATATTTATTAAAAAGTTTTCGCCCTTCCCATTTGCACTCCAATGCTACATGTTCTTTTTTTCTAGCTACTCTGTTATGGGTATGTTCATACCCAGAAGATGTCAGCCAACCACTTTCATTGATTTCAAGTGCAAACCTTACACCACACCTCTCAAACTGTAAACCTGCCACCATATGACGTAAGTCATCTGACAAAGTCCTTTTTCTCTCTTAAGATTTGAGAGACTCTCCTCTCCCAGTTGTCCTACTACTTTGGTTGTTCTTTCAGTGGATCCTCCTGCTTTCATATCTCACTTTACCCAGGTATCCCATCCCACAAGGCTCTGTCCTTGGCCCACTTCCTTTCTTCCTGAAGGTCCCATCTATAGATGACCTCACTGACACTTTCAGATCCCGCTACCACCTCTGTGCCAATCATACTGACATCTCTCTACCACTGACCCATCTCCCTCCCTTATTATTTGTTTGCATTACGGTAGCACCTAAGAGCTCACCCATCCAAACTGGCATCTCCTTTTAGATGTTTTGCCATTAACTTAAATGTAATATAACCAAAACTTAACTCAAGTCTGTCTCCTCCAAAGCCCTCCCCACTCCACCCATTCTCCATCACACCTGACACCTGCTATCCTTCCTGTCACACTGGTCCATAATATGGCTGTCAGCTTTGACTCCACCTTTGTTCAAGACCTGCACAACATCCAGGCCATGTCCAAATCTTCCTAATATTGACTCCCTAACATAGCTAATCCCTTTTTCCTTCATACCACTAAAATTCTTGTCTGGATCTTCTCCTCTCAGATAGGTTGTGACATGGCCAGAATTTTCTCCCACTTCTGGGTCTCTCCACTTCCTCTCCTTTCTTCACTGCTTGAAATTCAAACTTCTGGTCTTTACAGACCTTCACAACTTAAGTACCTCTACTCTGTCAGCTTTCATTACCCATTTATCAGTTTCTTCCATAAGCACTGCCATAAAGAGCAACACTAAAGAGTGCATGAAACACCCTTCCTAACTAGTCCATAAAGCTATTACTCTGTTCTCCTTTAAATCCTTCCTCAAGAGCAACTTTTCCCAAGATGCCTACCAAAAAACAAACAAACAAAACAACCCCAACTGATGACAGATGCCCAAGAGGGATTTCTGGTATTTGTTTTGTCTTTGGAAATAAACATGCCTATAACTATTTTCCCCATCTTCTCCCCCAAATGTTTTTGATACCTCCTTTAAAATTAAAATTCTTTGGGGCAGGAACTATGTGTACCCCCATGTGTGTATTTTAGCACGAAAGGGGCCCAATTCTGATTACAGCCTCCAGGTGCTACCTCAATTCAAACAACAGTTAGTAATAATAAATTAGCTGACCTAAAGTAAGCCCTAAATACATTTACTGAAAACCCCTTGTGCAATCTCAAGTTTCGCTCACATGGTTCAGGGAAAAAGAGGGAGACTGATCTGAACACCCAAGTCTCTCTGGGACCCTGTCAATTTCATTATACCAATTTTCTATCAGCAGCAGCCTAAATAAATTCAAAATGAGAGAATATGGTAAGAATTTGTATACAGTGCCTAACTCAAGGAGGAACAAGCCAGAAGGACTGATGCAAATTTCTATATCCTCGCTACTTCTGGACATCCCCACATCCCAAAGCTTTCCAAAGCAGCAAATGGGGTTTTAGCCACACAAATATTGACTCTAATGGGAGTTCTACTGCTCCCACAAAATTCTGTGCACTGCTTTGAAACATTTACAGATTAGGATTACAAGGAATGAAAAGGCACATGATTACAATTGTCAGAGAGTTGATTTGATCAAAGCTTGCCATACTGCATTCTGGAACATTCCCCCGGTTTGTGGGATTACAAGTTACGTTTTCCTATTCCAAGCTACTCTCCCATCTTTCACAGTGACCTGATCTCTGTCTTACTGGGCATGCTATTAGTCTAGGGGACTTTCCTTTCAAATTAAAGGTATTTTGGGACTTTCATCTGAAGCTCAGGTCTAACTATATAGTCTCCTTCAGAGGGTTAGAAGTCAAGATATCTTTCTACAATGAGTTTGTTTTTTTCACTCTTCTATGGCTCTCAGAATTCACAATTCTATAGCAAAGTACTTGTGAATGGAAG
>NW_020699488.1:3764-5132 GCF_002925995.2 Terrapene triunguis | reverse complement strand
GTCTACACACCAGGCTCGTTGGCTACTAGCCCTGAGCCTGGTCTACAGGTTTGCTTCCCTAACTCGGATCACAGAGGTGTCACTTGTCAGTGCTTTGCTACCAAGGGTATGTCTACACTACGCGATTAATCCGAATTTAGATAATTCGAATTTGGGAAACAGGTTGTATAAATTCGATTGTATGCGGCCACACTAAGCACATTAATTCGGTGGTGTGCGTCCATGTACCGGGGCTAGCGTCGATTTCTGGAGCGTTGCACTGTGGGTAGCTATCCCATAGCTATCCCATAGTTCCCACAGTCTCCCCTGCCCATTGGAATTCTGGGTTGAGATCCCAGTGCCTGATGGGACCAAAACATTTTCGCAGGTGGTTCTGGGTACAGCCTCACCCCTCCCTGCATGAAAGCAACGGACGGCAGACAACCATTTCGCGCCTTTTTTCCTGGGTGAACGCAGCAGACTCCATACCACGGCAAGCATGGAGCCCGCTCAGCTCAAGACAGCAGTCATGAACATTGTAAATACCTCGCGCCTTTTCGTGCAGTTTATGCTGAACAAGAATCGGGAAAACCAGGCGGAGAGGAGCAGGCTACAGCAGCGCGGCGACGAGAGCGATGAGGATATGGACATGGAATTCTATCGAACCGCGGGACCCGGTGCTTTGGAGATCATGCTGTTAATGGGGCAGGTTATAGGCATGGAACGCCGATTCTTGGCCCGGGAAACAAGCACAGACTGGTGGGACCGCATAGTGTTGCAGGTGTGGGACGATTCCCAGTGGCTGCGGAACTTTCGCATGCGTAAGGGCACTTTCATGGAACTTTGTGACTTGCTTTCCCCTGCCCTGAAGCGCCAGAATACCAGGATGAGAGCAGCCCTCACAGTTGAGAAGCGAGTGGCAATAGCCCTGTGGAAGCTTGCAACGCCAGACAGCTACCGGTCAGTGGGGAATCAATTTGGAGTGGGCAAATCTACTGTGGGGGCTGCTGTGATACAAGTAGCCAAAGCAATCACTGAGGTGCTGCTACACAAGCTAGTGACTCTGGGGGATGTGCAGGTCATAGTGGATGGCTTTGCTGCAATGGGATTCCCTAACTGAGGTGGTGCGATAGATGGAACCCACATCCCTATCTTGGCACCGGAGCACCAGGGTACCCAGTACGTAAACCGCAAGGGGTACTTTTCAATGGTGCTGCAAGCACTGGTGGATCACAAGGGACGTTTCACCGACATCAACGTGGGGTGGCCGGGAAGGGTTCATGATGCACGCGTCTTCAGGAACACTAATCTGTTTAAATGGCTGCAGCAAGGGACTTACTTCCTGGACCAGAAAATAACCGTTGGGGATGTTGAAATGCCTATAGTTAT
>NW_020699488.1:1756-3664 GCF_002925995.2 Terrapene triunguis | reverse complement strand
AGCACTGGTGGATCACAAGGGACGTTTCACCGACATCAACGTGGGGTGGCCGGGAAGGGTTCATGATGCACGCGTCTTCAGGAACACTAATCTGTTTAAACGGCTGCAGCAAGGGACTTACTTCCCGGACCAGAAAATAACCGTTGGGGATGTTGAAATGCCTATCGTTATCCTTGGGGACCCAGCCTACCCCTTAATGCCATGGCTCATGAAGCCATACACAGGCAGCCTGGACAGGAGTCAGGAGCTGTTTAACTACAGGCTGAGCAAGTGAAGAATGGTGGTAGAATGTGCATTTGGCTGTTTAAAAGCGCGATGGAGATCGCTACTAACTCGCTCTGACCTCAGCCAAAGAAATCTCCCCATTGTTATTTCTGCTTGCTGTGTGCTCCACAATCTCTGTGAAAGTAAGGGGGAGACCTTTATGGCAGGGTGGGAGGCTGAGGCAAATCGCCTGGCTGCTGATTACGTGCAGCCAGACACCAGGGCGATTAGAAGAACACACCAGGAAGCGCTGTGCATCAGAGAAGCTCTGAAAACCAGTTTCATGACTGGCCAGGCTACAGTGTGAAATTTCTGTTTGTTTCTCCCTTCATGAAAACCAGCCCCCTTCATTCTCATTCATTCTCTGTAAGCAACCCACCCTCCCCCCAGCTTTCTTTCAAAGGTAATAAAGTCACTATCGTTTAAAAATCATGTATTCTTTATTAAGTGATTATAAACATAGGGAGAGAACCAAGAAGGTAATCTGGGTGAGGTTTGGGAGGAGGATAAGAGGGAAGTCTAAGGCCACTGATCAAATTCAATATAATGACAGCCTTTTGGTTGGGCTGTCCCCTGGGGTGGAGTGAGAGGGTGCACGGAGCCTCCCCCCCCGCGTTCTTACACGTCTGGGTGAGGAGGATATGGAACATGGTGAGGGGGGAGGTAGGTTATACAGCGGCTGCAGCGGCAGTCTGTTATCCTGCTGCCGTTCCTGAAGCTCCACCAGACGCCGGAGCATGTCCGTTTGCTCACGCAGCAGCCCCAGCGTTGCAGCCTGCCACCTCTCATCTCGAGCGTCCCTCAAGACCTCACGTTCACTGGCATCTTTCCTAAATTTAGATACAGTGTCCTTCCACTCATTCAAATGAGCTCTTTCATTGTGGATGGATTTCATTATTTCTTTGAACATGTCGTCTCGCGTCATCTTTCTACGACGCCTTATCTGAGATAGCCTTCTGGACGCAGGAGGGAGGCTTGAAACATTTGCAGCTGCTAGAGGGAGGGTTGAAAAAAAGTAGAGAAGTTTTTAAAATGATACATTTTACAGAACAATGCTTGTACTCTTTCATGGTGAACACTATTCACATTACATAGCACATGTGATTTCAGTACAAGGTCGCATTTTCCATCTTAATATTGAGTGCCTGTGGCTTTGGTGTTAGAGATCACAGACGCAGGTCCGGGCAACAGAATTCAGCTTGCAGGCAGCCATGGTAAGCCATTGTCTTTCGGCTTCTGCGCCCTCCTTTCCCACATACCAATCAAAGCCTGTTGACTGCTGAGGTTTTCCTGTTAACCTTCAGCAGCAGAAAACAAACTAACCCCCCCGCCCCCCCCTCCCGCCATGAATTCCCTGGAATGATCAATGTACCCCTCCCCGACCGCGTGGCTGGTAACAGGGAAAATCCCTGCAGAAACCAAACTAACCCCCCCGCCTCCCCCTCCCGCCATGAATTCCCTGGAATGATCAATGTACCCCTCCCCGACCGCGTGGCTGGTAACAGGGAAAATCCCTGCAGAAACCAAACTAACCCCCCCGCCTCCCCCTCCCGCCATGAATTCCCTGGAATGATCAATGTACCCCTCCCCGACCGCGTGGCTGGTAACAGGGAAAATCCCTGCAGAAACCAAACTAACCCCCCC
>NW_020699488.1:0-1656 GCF_002925995.2 Terrapene triunguis | reverse complement strand
CAAACTAACCCCCCCGCCCCCCCCTCCCGCTATGAATTCCCTGGAATGATCGCTTTACCCTTCCCCCCACAGCTGGTATCAGGGAAGATCCCTGCTAGCCAAACGCGAAAAGCTCTGGGCCAATTTCCCCCCCCGCCCCTGCGCTTGGCTAACTGCAGGGAAGGATTTCTTATCAGCCACAGGCAAACAGCCCAGTAGGAACGGCCACCTCTGTCCCCTTAATTAAGTTCCCGTATTTCAAGCAGGTTACCATGAGCGATATCACTCTCCTGAGGATTACACAGCGAGATAAAGAACGGATGTTGCTTGAATGCCAGCAAACACCGGGACCATACGCTGCCAGGCTTTGTCAGGCAATGATACCAGATTACTTGCTGCAAGCATGGCGTGGACAAGTGTCCTACCATGGAGGACGGAATAAAGCGGCACTGCCCAGAAACCTTGTGGCAAGGCTTTTGGAGTACCTCCAGGAGAGCTTCATGGAGATGTCCCTGGAGGATTTCCGCTCCATCCCCAGACACGTTAACAGACTTTTCCAGTAACTGTACTGGCTGCGAATGCATCCCAAGTCCTCAGGGCAAAATAATCATTAAAAAACCTTGCTTTTAAACCATGTTTTATATTTTAAAAGGTAAACTCACCTGAGGTCCCTTCCATGGGGTCATGGTCTTGGCTACTGGCTTGGGAGGCTACTTCAGTCAGGCTGAGAAAAAGCTCCTGGCTGTTGGGGAGAACGGAGTGCTGGGTGCTCTCTGCAAGATCCTCCTCCTCCTCCTCCTCTTCCTCATCCTCAGAATCCTCAGGTGTAGAAACTATCCCAGACCCGGTTTGCACGATCACAGGTGGGGTAGTGGTGGCGGCCCCCCCTAGAATTGCATTCAGCTCTGGGTAGAAGCGGCATGTCCGCAGCTCTGACCCGGAGCGGACCGTTTGCCTCCTTTGTTTTTTGATAGGCTTGTCTGAGCTCCTTCACTTTCACGCGGCACTGATCTGAGTCCCTATTGTGGCCTCTCTCCATCATGCCCTTGGAGATTTTTTCAAAAGTTTTGGCATTTCGTCTCTTTGAACGAAGTTCTGCTAGCACTGAATCCTCACCCCATACAGCGATCAGATCCAGTACCTCCCGTGTGGTCCATGCTGGTGCTCTTTTTCGATTATCAGCCTGCATGGTTACCTGTGCTGATGAGCTGAGGTATCTGTGGTATCTGTGGTCACCTGTGCTCTCCACGCTGAGCAAACAGGAAATGAAATTCAAATTTTCCTGGGTCTTTTCCTGTCTACCTGGGCAGTGCATCCGAGGTCAGATTGCTGTCCAGAGCGGTCAGTGGTGCACTGTGGGATAGCTCCCGGAGGCCAATACCATCGATTTGTGGCCACACTAACCCTAATTCGAATTAACAAAATCGATTTTGACGCTACTCCGTTCGTCGAGGTGGAGTACAGAAATCGATTTAAAGCGCCCTTTAATTCGAACTAAATGGCTCTGTTGTGTGGACGGGTGAAGGGTTAATTCGAATTAACGCTGCTAAATCCGAATTAATCCCGTAGTGTAGACCAGGCCCAAGTTCCCTCTGGTGATTCGCGGGACCAAATTAACCTGTGACTGGTTTCTAGACAAAACCCCTTTATGTCTGCTCCAGCCAGGGCTCTGCTCAT
>NW_020699487.1:0-1038 GCF_002925995.2 Terrapene triunguis | reverse complement strand
TTGTACATGGAAGGTTAGCCTGTGCTGCTGTGTCTGCTGACACAGCTACATGGCTAGCTAGATCTAAGTCAGCTCAGATGTGTTTATGCATGCTGCAATCAAACCTCCAGATTGCTGTGTTGATGTACCCTTATACAAGAACATAAGAACGGCCATACTAGGTCAGACCAAACGTCCATTTAGCCCAGTATCCTGTCTTCCAACAGCGGCCAATGCCAGGTGCTTCAGAGGGAATGAACAGAACAGGTAATCGTCAAGTGATCCATCCCCTGTCGCTCATTCCCACCTTCTGGCAAACAGAGGCCAAGGACACCATTCCTGCCCATCCTGGCTAATAGCCATTGATGGACCTATCCTCCATGAATTTATCTAGTTTTTTTTTGAGCCCTGTTATACTCTTGGCCTTCACAACATCCTCTGGCAAAGAGTTCCACAGGCATTGACTGTGTGTTGTGAGAAGAAATACTTCCTTTTGTTTGTTTCAAACCTGCTGCCTATTAATTTCATTTGGTGACCCCTAGTTCTTGTGTTATGAGAAGGAGTAAATAACACTTCCTTATTTACTTTCTTCACACTAGTCATGATTTTATACTCATATGGCAGCTTTTCCATACCCCTAATCATTTTTGTTGCCCTTTTCTGAACTTTTTCCAATTCCAATATATCTTTTTTTGAGATGGGGTGACCACATCTGCACGCAGTATTCAAGATGTAGGCATACCATTGATTTATATAGCGGCAATATGATATTTTCTGTCTTATTATCTATCCCTTTCCTAATGACTATCAATATTCTGTTAGTGTTAGCTTTTTTGACTGCCACTGCACATTGAGTGGATGTTTTCAGAGAACTATCCACAATGACTCCAAGAACTCTTTCTTGAGTGGTAACAGCTAACTTAGAACCCAGCATTTTATATGTATAGTTGGAATTATGTTTTCCAATGTGCATTACTTTGCGTTTATCAACACTGACTTTCATCTGCCATTGTGTTGCCCAGTCACCCAGTTTTGTGAGACCCCATTGTATTTTTCGCA
>NW_020699486.1:0-1001 GCF_002925995.2 Terrapene triunguis | reverse complement strand
TATGGTCCCGGTGTTTGCTGGCATGCAGACAACATCCATTCCTTATCTCTCTTTGTTATCCTCAGGAGAGTGATATCATTCACGGTCACCTGGTTAAAATGGGGCAATTTTATTAAGGGGACATTCAGAGGTGCCCCTTCCTGGTCTGCTGAACAGAAATATTCCCCGCTGTTAGCCACGCGGTGGGGGGAGGGGTGAAGTGATCATCCCAGAGAATTGGGTGTGTAGGGGAGGGTTATTAGTTGGGTTTGTGCTGCACGTTAACCCTGAAACCGCAGCCCCTCCTTTTACATTGCAAACCCATTTTAAATGGCCAACCCAACGGGTGCTTGGTATGGTTAATGATAGCAGTACTCTTTGAAACCATCCCCACATGTTAAGAAGGTTAAAAAAGCCAAAAGATTGTGTCTTACCATGGCTGCCTGCAAGCTGAAATCTGTGACCTGGCACTGCGTGAGTGATCTCTCACACCAAACAGGCAGGCCCTCAATATAAGAGGAAAAATGCGACCTTGTAACGAAAGCACATCTGCTGTGTAGTGTGAACAGCAAAATGTAACGTGAAAGAGTGTACACATTGTTCTCTAAAATGTATCTTTTTTAACCACCTCTCCCTTCTCATCCACCAGCTGCAAATCGTTCTCCTTCACAGAGGCTCGTGAATATTCGAAAAAGGAAGCGAAGGACGCGTGATGAAATGTTTACAGAACTACAGACTGCCTCCCACGCTGACAGAGCACAGCAGAATGCGTGGAGGCAGTCAATGACTGATTACCGAAAAGCCCAATATGAGCGAGAGGAGAGGTGGCGGGCTGAATCGCGGGCTGAGGAGGAGAGGTGGCGGGCTGAATCATGGGAGGAACAGAGGAAGTTGCGGGCTGAAGATGAGAGGTGGCGTCAGCTTGCACACAGAAAGCAAGAGTCCATGCTCCGGCTGCTGGAGCATCAAACTGATATGCTACAGCGTATGGTTGAGCTGCAGGAAAGGCAGCAGGAGCACAG
>NW_020699485.1:0-1269 GCF_002925995.2 Terrapene triunguis | reverse complement strand
TATGGTCCCGGTGTTTGCTGGCATGCAGACAACATCCATTCCTTATCGCTCTTTGTTATCCTCAGGAGAGTGATATCATTCACGGTCACCTGGTTGAAATGGGGCAATTTTATTAAGGGGACATTCAGAGGTGCCCGTTCCTGCTCTGCTGAACAGAAATATTCCCCGCTGTTAGCCATGCGGTGGGGGGGAGGGGTGAAGTGATCATCCCAGAGAATTGGGTGTGTGTGTGGGGGGGGGGCTAGTTGGGTTTGTGATGCATGTTAACCCGGAAACCGCAGCCCCTCCTTTTACATTGCAAACCCATTTTAAATGGCCAACCCAACGGGTGCTTGGTATGGGAAATGAGGGCGCTACTGTTTGAAACCATTCCCACATGTTAAGAAGGTTAAAAAAGCCAAAAGACTGTGTCTTACCATGGCTGCCTGCAAGCTGAAATCTGTGGCCTGGCACTGCGTGAGTGATCTCTCACACCAAACCGGCAGGCCCTCAATATAAGAGGAAAAATGTGACCTTGTAAAGAAAGCACATGTGCTGTGTAATGTGAACAGCAAAATTTAACGTGAAAGAGTGTACCCATTGTTCTCTAAAATGTGTCTTTTTAACCACCTCTCCCTTCTCCTCCACCAGCTGCAAATGTTTCTCCTTCACAGAGGCTAGTGAAGATTAGAAAGAGAAAACGTAGGACGCGTGATGACATGTTCACAGAGCTACAGATGTCCTCCCACGCTGACAGAGCACAGCAGAATGTGTGGAGGCAATCAATGACAGAAAAGCACAATATGAATGAGAGGAGAGGTGGCGTGCTGAATCGCGGGATGAACAGAGCAAGTTGCGGGCTGAAGATGATAGGTGGCGTCAGCTTGCAGACAGAAGGCAAGAGTCGATGCTCCGGTTGCTGGAGCATCAAACTGATATGCTCCAGCGTATGGTTGAGCTGCAGGAAAGGCAGCAGGAGCAGAGACCACCGCTACAGCCCCTGTGTAACCAACAGCCCTCCTCCCCAAGTTCCATAGCCTCCTCACCCAGATGCCCAAGAACACGGTGGGGGGGCCTCCGGCCACCCAGTCACTCCACCCCAGATGATTGCCCTAGCATCAGAAGGCTGGCCTTCAATAAGAGTTAAAGTTTTAAACTGCAGTGTGTCCTTTTCCTTCCCTCCTCCCCCACCCATCCCGGGCTACCTTTGCAATTATCCCCCTAGTTGTGTGATGAATTAATAAAGAATGCATGAATGTGAAGTAACAATGACTTTATTGCCTCTGCAAG
>NW_020699484.1:0-8125 GCF_002925995.2 Terrapene triunguis | reverse complement strand
CTACTCTTAAATATCTCCAGAGATGGAGATTCCACAACCTCCCTAGGCAGTTTATTCCAATGTTTAACCACCCTGACAGTTAGGAACTTTTTCCTAATGTCCAACCTAAACCTCCCTTGCTGCAGTTTAAGCCCATTGCTTCTTGTTCTATCCTTAGAGGCTAAGATGAACAAGTTTTTTCCCTCCTCATCATTACACCCTTTTGGATACCTGAAAACTGCTATCATGTCCCCTCTCAGTCTTCTCTTTTCCAAACTAAACAAATCCAATTCTTTCAGCCTTCCTTCATAGGTCATGTTCTCTAGACCTTTAATCATTCTTGTTGCTCTTCTCTGTACCCTCTCCAATTTCTCCACATCTTTCTTGAAATGCGGTGCCCAGAACTGGACACTATATTCCAGTTGAGGCCTAACCAGCGCAGAGTATAGCGGAAGAATGACTTCTCGTGTCTTGCTCACAACACACCTGTTAATGCATCCCAGAATCACGTTTGCTTTTTTTACAACCGCATCACACTGTTGACTCATATTTAGCTTGTGGTCCACTATAACCCCTAGATCCCTTTCTGCCGTACTCCTTCCTACACAGTCTCTTCCCATTTTCTATGTGTGAAACAGATTTTTCCTTCCTAAGTGGAGCACTTTGCATTTGTCTTTATTAAACTTCATCCTGTTTACCTCAGACCATTTCTCCAAATTGTTCAGATCATTTTGAATTATGACCCGATCCTCCAAAGCAGTTGCAATCCCTCCCCGTTTGGTATCATCTGCAAACTTAATAAGCGTACTTTCTATGCCAATATCTAAGCCATTGATGAAGGTATTGAACAGAGCCGGTCCCAAAACAGACCCCTGCGGAACCCCACTTGTTATACCTTTCCAGCAGGGTTGGAAATAACCATTAATAACTACTCTCTGAGTACGGTTATCCAGCCAGTTATGCACCCACCTTATAGTAGCCCCATCTAAGTTGTATTTGCCTAGTTTATTTATTTAGCCTTGGAATCAATGAATCTATGATCCCCTGCCCCGCTATGGCACAACGGGGCTCTGTGTAATCACAGGCCTCACTGGTTGGATATGGTGTCAAATTGAGCCCATAGCCAATTATATGGACTAGAAACAAGGGTCACTTTGTCAAGAGTAGGTCTTGTATCCCCATTCTTGTGGCCAATTTGCATCTTAGTTAATTAATCCTGAACCTGTAATGTTCTCCGGGAGCTATGATTGGACTCAGGCTGCTTCCCCAGTTCCTGTTCTAAACAGCTGGGCCATATTTCCCTGTCCTGTTTCTCAGCTGCCTGGCCCTACCCATGAGGTGGCTTCATTTCAGTGGTGAGGAGAGATCCTGTTCGCCCGTTCTCATGCAGTCTCTGTGTGTGGAGCCTGTTCAGACTAACAGAGTTTAAGGCTGGAAGGGAGTGTTTTGAGCACTGAGTCAGGCCATCGGCAAAATCTCTCTTGAGCCAAGGCCTCAACTTCTGTTTGAGTTATCACAGATTTTTAGAGAAAGATGCTCAGTCTTCTTCTTCCTGTATAGACTTAAAGTGCCAGAGGATCTCACATGTCCCTAGATACATTGTTCCAATAATTAATTAACCTCACTGGTATCAATGCCCTGATATTTCTGAATATATCTAGGATCTCATTCTGTTTTTGCCTGCTGGATTCGAGAGCCCTCTGTGTCCTCCGATAGGTACTGATAGAGTGTAATCAAGTCAACTTTTAACTTTCTCTAAATTGAACTAAATAGGATGAATGGACTAAAAGGTGGATAGAAAGCTGTCTAGATTGCCGGGCTCAACGGGTAGTGATCAACAGCTCAATGTCTAGTTGGCAGCTGGTATTAAGAGGACAACAAGGCGTCCGGTGGCACCTTAAAGACTAACAGATATATTTGGGGATAAGCTTTTGTGGGTAAAAAACCCACTTCTTCAGATGCATGGAGTGAAACTTACAGATGCAGGCATTATATACTGACACATGAAGAGAAGGGAGTTACCTCACAAGTGGAGAATCAGTGTTGACAGGGCCAATTCGATCAGGGTGGATGTGGTCCACTCCCAATAATTGATGAGGAGGTGTCAATTCCAGGAGAGGGAAAGCTGCCTTTGTAGTGAGCCAGCCACTCCCAGTCCCTGTTCAAGCCCAAATTAATGGTGTTAAATTTGAAAATGAAGAAGAAGACATCAGGACATCAGGAATGGTAACATACAAAAGCCAGTAGGAGAACTCTTCAGTCTTCTATAGACATTCTATAACAGATTTAAAAGTAGCCATACTTGAACAAAAAAACTTCAGAAACAGACTTCAAAGAGAAACTGCAGAACTAAAATTCATTTGCAAATTTAACACTATTTCACTAGGAGGGTGGTGAAGCACTGGAATGGGTTACCTAGGGAGTTGGTGGAATCTCCATCCTTAGAGGTTTTTAAGGCTCGGCTTGACAAAGCCCTGGCTGGGATGATTTAGTTGGTGTTGGTCCTTCTTTGAGCAGGGGGTTGGACTAGATGACCTCCTGAGGTCTCTTCCAACCCTCATCTTCTATGATTCTATGACAGAGCTTCACACATTTTTTTCATTGTGATGCAGGTTTTCCAGAACTCAGACCCTACTTGGCACTCTTTTCTGAACCCTTTCCAATTGGTCACCATCCCATTTGAAGAGTGGACACCAGAGCTGGATACAACATCCAGTAATGGTCTCGCTAATGCCATACACCAAGGTGATACTACTTCCCTGATCCTACTCAACATTATTCTCCAATTTATACATCCTGGGATTGCAGTGGCCCTCCTAGCTACAGCACTGAGCAGAGAGCTCATGTTCAGTTGGTTTCTACCATGACCACTAAATTCTTTGCGGAGTCATTCCTTTCCACATTACAGTCCCCTGTACTGTACATGTGACCTACATTCTTTGGCCTATATCCCAAAAGGGACTAAGGCAGCCACCTCCCAGTGCAGTCAATGGGACTTAGGCACCTAAATACCCTTGAAGACATGGGCCTTTGTTCCTAGGTGTGTGACCTCACACTTGTCTGTGTTTAAATGCAAAGACAAATGCAAAGTGCTCCACTTAGGAAGAAAAAATCAGTTTTACACATACAGAATGGGAAGAGACTGTCTAGGAAGGGGTACGGCAGAAAGGGATCTAGGGGTTATAGTGGACCACAAGCTAAATATGAGTCAACAGTGTGATGCTGTTGCAAAAAAAGCAAACATGATTCTGGGATGTATTAACAGGTGTGTTGTGAGCAAGACACGAGAAGTCATTCTTCCGCTCTACTCTGCTCTGGTTAGGCCTCAGCTGGAGTATTGCGTCCAGTTCTGGGCACCGCATTTCAAGAAAGATGTGGAGAAATTGGAAAGGGTACAGAAAAGAGCAACAAGAATGATTAAAGGTCTTGAGAACATGACCTATGAAGGAAGGCTGAAAGAATTGGGTTTGTTTAGTTTGGAAAAGAGAAGACGGAGAGGGGACATGATAGCAGTTTTCAGGTATCTAAAAGGGTGTCATAAGGAGGAGGGAGAAAACTTGTTCATTTTAGCACCTAAGGATAGAACAAGAAGCAATGGGCTTAAACTGCAGCAAGGGAGGTCTAGGTTGGACATTAGGAAAAAGTTCCTAACTGTCAGGGTGGTTAAACACTGGAATAAATTGCCTAGGGAGGTTGTGGAATCTCCATCTCTGGAGATATTTAAGAGTAGGTTAGATAAAATGTCTATCAGGGATGGTCTAGACAGTATTTGGTCCTACCATGCGGGCAGGGGACTGGACTCGATGACCTCTCGAGGTCCCTTCCAGTCCTAGAATCTATGAATCTATGAATCTATAATTACACGTTGTTCAAATGAGTCCATCTTACGAAGTGACCCAGTTTGCTGTGTAGAAAGGACCTGGCCTCATCATTATTTACCGCTCCACTAATCTTTGTGTCTCCTGCAGACTTTACCAACAATGAATTGATATTCTCTTCTAAATCACTGATAAAGATATTGAATAGCACTGGATCAAGATCACATCCCTGTGAGACCCCACCAGAAACACCCCCACTTACAATTATTATGATTCCCCATTTACAATTATTTTTGAGAGCTGTCCATTAGCCATTTTTTAATCCATTTGATCTGGGCTATGTTGGTTCTGTATAGTGTTAATATTTCTTATCAGAATGTCAAACTCCTTACAGAGTCTAAGTATGTGTAACCTTCTGGCAGGTGGAGCTGGCAGCAAGGGTTAGGGTCCATACAAAACAGAAGAAACATAATACAAAACAAAGCAAAACAGAACCGTCTCGACCCCCACCCACTGATCTGGGAAAATTAAACATCACCTTGGGCACCTCGCAAAGGCAATATTTGCCAACTTGCAAGCACTGACTCTGCGTATAGCAAAGAAAATATCTAATAAAAAGGCAAAACGAACCAGCCTTAATTTGGGAACACACCACAACCACCATTCAAAAACATATGACCATGAGCAAATACCCACCCCAGACTATGTTGGGCAAGTGTCCTTTGCCTCATTCAGATCATGCTCACGTATAGTATATAAATACTGTTATATTTATCAACCGAACCTGTAATCCTGCTTCTTCCCAAAGGCAAAACAGAAATGTTGATCTCCCGTGTCTGCCTTTTCTGCATGCTTATTGACAATTTTACCGTCCCTGCCATGCATAGGATCTAGGCCATTCCTAGGATTTCTGTTTGTTCCTGATACATTACAAATACTACTTTTTACTGTAGTTACTCCTTTTTGATCTGAGCAGTTAGCTAATTTTCAGGATCAAGTGGGTTGTTTCTGATAGAAGGAGAGATTGAAGATTCTGTAGCTAAGTGGGCGAATGTGATCCTGCGATGTATAAGTGGGGGAATATCAAGTAAGAGGAGGGAAACAGTTATTAACATCGCTGGATTTCTGCAACGCAGTCCTGGTTATTTACAAAGCATGTACAAAGTCCCGTCTCGCTGAACACAGCAGAAATCAAACAAAAGGAGAGAGTTTCCTTGCTCACAGTTCAAAGTCTCTTTCAGCTCACCCTGACCCCAAAGCTCTTCGCGTGTTTCAGAAGAACACATGATCAGCGATTCTCTGGCTGTGTCCGGGCTTCTTTGCTCCTTCTCTGCATCATTCTCTGTAACTTAAGACTAAGATAAAGATTCAGCATCAGCCCCATCTGTTGGTATTGGTGCTGTCTGCACTGATCACTAGAGCTTTCCCCTCCCCTCTGCCTGTTAAATGAAAATTTAAAACAATAACTCCTAGGAACCCAGGAGTTGCTATCCACACAGGTTTCCTTGTCACTCTGCCTGCTCGAGTCCTATATTCACTCATCGAGACATCAGTCGTAGTTGGATCTAGATTATCAGTGAGTTCAGGGTTCATGCCCTCTCGGTTAGGCCTATCTGTTGTGGACAGGCTGTCTGTAGAAGATAGCAGTTGCTGAGGTAAGCTGCAGGCTCTTGCTTTTGGTATCAGCAAGGGTAAGTTGTTCAGCTTTTAATGACCATGTAAAGTCCCCTCCAAAGAGGAGTATGTTTGGGATTCTTTTCCAGGATGCTTTTTCCAGTTGTGTAGCCGCTGCTGCACCTTCTGTCCTTCCTGTACTGGCATTCCATTCTCCTCTCTCCTGGCATCTCGTGTCTGGCACGCTCCCGTCCGGCTCATCTTTCCCTCCACCTGCTGGAATGCTGTCCTCAGGCCACTGAGATAAGGCCAGGGTTACGCTACACAATTACTTCAGTATAACTACGTTGCTCAGGGCTGTGAAAAATCTGCACCCCTGAGTGACGTAGTTACACCGACCTCAACTCCCCTTGTAGAAAGTGCTACGTTGGCAGGACAGCATCTCCCGAGGACATAGCTACTGCCTCTCATGGAGATGGAGTTAATAAGCCGACCAGAGCGCTCTCCCCTCGGCAGACAGGGTCGGTCCTGGGGCCGGTTTTGTTTAATATCTTTATTAATGATCTGGAGGATGGCGTGGACTGCATTCTCAGCAAGTTCGCAGATGACACTAAACTGGGAGGCGTGGTAGATACACTGGAGGGTAGGGATCGGATACAGAGGGACCTAGACAAATTAGAGGATTGGGCCAAAAGAAACCTGATGAGGTTCAACAAGGACAAGTGCAGAGTCCTGCACTTAGGACGGAAGAATCCCATGCACCGCTACAGACTAGGGACCGAATGGCTAGGTAGCAGTTCTGCAGAAAAGGACCTAGGGGTCACAGTGGACGAGAAGCTGGATATGAGTCAACAGTGTGCTCTTGTTGCCAAGAAGGCTAACGGCATTTTGGGCTGTATAAGTAGGGGCATTGCCAGCAGATCGAGGAACGGGATCGTTCCCCTTTATTCGACATTGGTGAGGCCTCATCTGGAGTACTGTGTCCAGTTTTGGGCCCCACACTACAAGAAGGATGTTGAAAAATTGGAAAGAGTCCAGCAGAGGGCAACAAAAATGATTAGGGGTTTGGAGCACATGACTTATGCGGAGAGGCTGAGGGAACTGGGATTGTTTAGTCTCCAGAAGAGAAGAATGAGGGGGGATTTGATAGCTGCTTTCAACTACCTGAAGGGGGGTTCCAAAGAGGATGGAGCTCGGCTGTTCTCAGTGGTGGCAGATGACAGAACAAGGAGCAATGGTCTCAAGTTGCAGTGGGGGAGGTCCAGGTTGGATATTAGGAAACACTATTTCACTAGGAGGGTAGTGAAGCACTGGAATGCGTTACCTAGGGAGGTGGTGGAATCTCCTTCCTTGGAGGTTTTTAAGGCCCGGCTTGACAAAGCCCTGGCTGGAATGATTTAGTTGGGAATTGGTCCTGCTTTGAGCAGGGGGTTGGACTAGATGACCTCCTGAGGTCCCTTCCAACCCTGATATTCTATGATTCTATGATACTTCAGTGTTTTTCAATCTGTGGTCCGTGAGCCCCGGGTGTCTGCAGACTATGCCTAAGGGGTCAACAAAAGGTTGTTGTTACCATAGAACCGTGGTTTTAAGCCTGTGGTCCATGAACCCCTGGGGGTCCACAGACTATGTCTGAAATTTCCAAAGGGGCCCCCACCTCCATTCGAAATATTTCAAGGTCCTCAAATGAAAAAAGGTTAAACCCCCCTGGCTTAGAGCGTCTTCATCAGAAGCGCTACAGCAGCGCAGTTGCAATGGTGCAGCTGTGCTGATGCAAGTTTATAGTGTCGACCTGCCCTAAGACTCCAGTGTATCTCTGACCTGTACAGGTGCAGGGGGCCTGGCCAGTTCTTGCTGCTGAACATCAAGTCACTGGGAAGCCTGGGTTTGCAGGGTCCACAAATTATCCCAGAAGCAGAGTAAGGGATAGTTGATTGATGGCTGTGCTAAGGTAACAAATGATATCTTCATTTCCCAGTCTTGTTGGTCTTCTGTAAGGCTGTAAGAATGGAACCAATGGTGTAATTTACTCTCTCCACTGCCCTTTTACTCACAGGATAGACAACACTGGTACTCACCTTGGTTATCTGGAGTTCTCAGCAAACCTTGTGTAGTAACCGTGATACAAATTCCTTCTCCTCATAACTGCAGATGCAGCCTGGTGGGATGAATTGCAACCCTACCTGTTTCATCAATGCAGTCATAGCTGTTTCAGTCCTTTTACCTTTCAGTCACTGCAGCACCACATGCTTTGGGAAAGTGTCATACATGGTCAGCAACTACCAATTTCCAGCCAGTGTTGCTCATAATTGTTTTCAGCTTTGGGAAACTGTTCCACTGGCCCTCCCTGTCCCAGCTTCACCAGAATGGGCTGCTAGAAGGAGCCAGCCCTTTTGATCTGGACTGCTGGGCCCTGACCTCTGTCTGCTCCCCATGCTTCTAGGTGCCGAGGGACCAACTCTCACTGATTCTGCCTGCAGCTGATCATGGTACACTGCTCAAGGCAACCCCTGGAGGTTTCAACTCACTGCTCTTCCCTTCCAGCAGGACACCCTGTTAGGGCAGGGTGTGCCGAAGTGCTGGGGCCTCCAGCAGGGGGCAACAAACATCTGGTACAACCCATCACTGCTGTCAGGGCATAGATTCATAGATTCTAGGACTGAAAGAGACCTCGAGAGGTCATCGAGTCCAGTCCCCTGCCCTCATGGCAGGAC
>NW_020699483.1:4993-5275 GCF_002925995.2 Terrapene triunguis | reverse complement strand
CCCTACATTTGAACCCTAAAGTTCAAAGTGGGGATCCAGCCTTGACATGGTGGCATAGCGGTGGAGATCGTTTTAACCCAAAAGCCAGTAAGAGATTTTTTTTTCTCCGTCTAGCTGCTTGGAGAGCAGAGCTGAAGGTAGATGCATATCTTATCTCTCCTTGCCTGAAGGCAGAGGTGTTAAGTTTTTTTTAACGAGGTCCTTTGTTAAGAGAAGGGTTCAAAGGGAGCAAACTTTGACTGACTGGTAAAGATAATTTACAAGTTGAATTGTTTTTTTTTT
>NW_020699483.1:0-4893 GCF_002925995.2 Terrapene triunguis | reverse complement strand
TTTTTTTTCTTTTTACATCCTCGGGAGTAGCTTGTTAGAAAGTCTCTGTTAACTCAGCAGCAGCCAGAGCTAAGTACACATCCCAGTCTCAGTCAACTGCAGAGGGTGTGACCCAGCACAAGAAAACAGGAAAATGACTGCCAAAGAACTAACTAAAAAAATAGAACTGGCCAGACTAGAAGCAGAAGAAAACAAGAGAAAACATCAGAGACTGCTTGAAATTAAAAAACTCGAGGCAGAGCAGCATGAAAGAGAAGAAAAAGCCAAACAGGAGGCCCACAAGAGAGAGATGGAACTGGAAGCAGCAAGGACTAGGCAGGATGCAGCAGACCATCCTAACAACTCCTCTCCAGGTACCACTTCCCATCCCAGGAAATTCCCTACCTACAAGGCAGGCGATGATACTGAGGCCTTCTTAGAAAATTTTGAAAGGGCCTGCCTTGGATACAACATCCCTCCACCCCAGTACATGGTGGAGCTGAGGCCGCAGCTCAGTGGACCCTTAGCAGAGGTGGCGGCTGAAATGCCTAAGGAACACATGAACAGTTATGAACTTTTTAAAAACAAGGCCAGAATCAGAATGGGGCTAACACCTGAGCATGCCCGTCGGCGGTTCAGAGCCCTAAGGTGGAAACCCGATGTGTCATTTACCCGACATGCCTACCACATTGGGAAAAATTGGGATGCCTGGATATCAGGAGCAAATGTTAAATCTACGGAAGAGTTGCCCTTCCTATTGCAAATGGAGCAGTTTTTAGAGGGTGTTCCTGAGGAAATAGAAAGGTACATCCTAGATGGGAAGCCCAAAACTGTAACCGAGGCGGGGGAGATTGGAGCCAAATGGGTGGAGGTGACAGAAAAGAAAAAAGCTAGTAGCAGTTGGAGCAAATATCAGAAGGGGCAAGCCGAAACAAAACCTTACCACCGGGGACAACCCAAGGCCCCACCCACATCCCAAGGGAAACCCCAGACGCCTTCTCACCCCACCACACCAGTCTCCATCAACCAACATCGCCCCGGTGATACCTTAGCAGGGCGATGTTTTAAATGTAATGAACTGGGGCATATAAAGGCTCACTGCCCCAAGAACCCCAACCGATTACAGTTCATTACACCCCAATCACACCAAAGATCCCCAGACCCAGATGCCTCTCTCATACCCTCGGAGCGAAGGGAAACCTTGAGAGTGGGCGGAAAGAAGGTTATCGCTTGGAGGGACACTGGGGCACAAGTGTCAACTATCCACCAATCCCTAGTGGACCCCAAACTCATCAACCCGGAGGCTACAGTGACAATTCAACCCTTCGTGTCACAGTCTGTAACCTTGCCTACAGCCCAGTTGCATGTCCAGTACAAGGGCTGGGCAGGAATGTGGACTTTTGCAGTCTATGACAATTATCCCATCCCCATGCTGCTGGGGGAAGACTTGGCCAACCATGTGAAGCTAGCCAAGAGGGTGGGAATAGTCACCCGCAGCCAGGCTAAGCAAGCTTTCACCCCCATCCCTGTTCCTGAGCCGTCCACCAGGGCCCCGTCTGTGTTACCGGAGACCCAAACACAGGTGGTGGAACCGGATCCCCTGCCAACGACTGCAACAGCCGTAGTGGATCCAATCCCAGAGACCCAGCCAAAGCCAGTCCCGGAACCGGAACTGGCAACGCAACCAGCACCAGAACCATTGCCGGCACTGAGTCCAGCGCTTGCAAACCCGTCTACAACTCCAATGCCAGAGGGCACCAGCGAGCCTGAACTGGAGGAAGCAGCAGATAACCCTACCCAAGAGGCTCAGCCAGAGCCTGAGATACCACATAGTGCACCAGCGGACAGCGGTTCACGGTCAGTGGAAACAGCCCCAGCACCTGCATCGCTTCCAGAGGGACCAAGCCCCAGTCCACAGTCCAAGGAGGAACTGATGTCTCCAGCATCAAGGGAACAGTTCCAGGCCGAGCAGGAAGCAGATGACAGCCTTCAGAAAGCTTGGGCGGCGGCACGGAGCACCCCACCGCCTCTCAGCTCTTCTAACCGATCCCGGTTTGTTGTAGAACAAGGACTTTTATACAAGGAAACTCTTTCTGGTGGGCACCAGGAAGACTGGCATCCTCAAAGACAGTTGGTGGTTCCCACTAAGTATCGGGTAAAGCTCTTGAGCTTAGCCCATGATCATCCCAGTGGCCATTCTGGGGTGAACAGAACCAAAGACCGGTTGGGGAAGTCCTTCCACTGGGAGGGAATGGGCAAGGACGTTGCTAATTATGTCCGGTCTTGTGAGGTGTGCCAACGAGTGGGAAAGCCCCAAGACCAGGTTAAAGCCCCTCTCCAGCCACTACCCATAATTGAGGTCCCATTTCAGCAAGTAGCTGTGGATATTCTGGGTCCTTTCCCAAAGAAGACACCCAGAGGAAAGCAGTACGTACTGACTTTCATGGATTTTGCTACCCGATGGCCGGAAGCTGTACCCTTAAGCAACACCAAGACTAAAAGTGTGTGCCAGGCATTAGCAGACATTTTTGCCAGGGTAGGTTGGCCCTCCGACATCCTTACAGATTCGGGAACTAATTTCCTGGCAGGGAACATGAAAACCCTGTGGGAAGCTCATGGGGTGAATCACTTGGTTGCCACCCCTCATCACCATCAAACCAATGGTCTGGTGGAGAGGTTTAATGGAACTTTGGGGGCCATGATACGTAAATTCATAAATGAACACTCCAATGATTGGGACCTAGTGTTGCAGCAGTTGCTTTTTGCCTACAGGGCTGTACCACATCCCAGTTTAGGGTTTTCACCATTTGAACTTGTGTATGGCCGCGAGGTTAAGGGGCCATTACAGTTGGTGAAGCAGCAATGGGAGGGGTTTACGCCTTCTCCAGGAACTAACATTCTAGACTTTGTAAGCAACCTACAAAACACCCTCCGACACTCTTTAGCCCTTGCTAAAGAAAACCTAAAGGATGCTCAGGAAGAGCAAAAGGCCTGGTATGATAAACATTCCAGAGAACGGTCCTTCAAAGTAGGAGACCAAGTCATGGTCTTAAAGGCGCTCCAGGCCCATAAAATGGAAGCGTCGTGGGAAGGACCATTCACGGTCCAGGAGCGCCTAGGAGCTGTTAACTATCTCATAGCCTCCCCCACCTCCAACATAAAGCCTAAGGTATACCATGTTAATTCTCTTAAGCCCTTTTATTCCAGAGAATTAAACGTTTGCCAGTTTACAGCCCAGGAAACAGATGACGCGGAGTGGCCTGCAGGTGTCTACTACGAAGGAACAAGGAATGGTGGCGTGGAAGAGGTGAACCTCTCCACGACCCTGGGACGTCTGCAGCGACAGCAGATCAAGGAGCTGTGCACAAGCTTTGCACCGATTTTCTCAGCCACTCCAGGACGGACCGAACGGGCATACCACTCCATTGACACAGGTAATGCTCACCCAATTAGAACCCCACCCTACCGGGAGTCACCTCATGCCCAAGCGGCTATACAAAGGGAGATCCAGGACATGCTACAGATGGGTATAATCCGCCCCTCTAACAGTGCATGGGCATCTCCAGTGGTTCTAGTTCCCAAACCAGATGGGGAAATACGCTTTTGCGTGGACTACCGTAAGCTAAATGCTGTAACTCGTCCTGACAACTATCCAATGCCACGCACAGATGAGCTATTGGAGAAATTGGGACATGCCCAATTCATCTCTACTTTAGACTTAACCAAAGGGTACTGGCAAGTACCACTAGATGAACCCGCTAAGGAAAGGTCAGCCTTCGTCACCCAGGCAGGGGTGTACGAATTCAATGTACTCCCTTTCGGGTTGCGAAATGCACCCGCCACCTTCCAAAGACTTGTAGATGGTCTCTTAGCGGGATTGGGAGAATCTGCAGTTGCCTACCTCGATGATGTGGCCATTTTTTCTGATTCATGGACAGAACACCTGGAGCACCTGGAAAAAGTCTTCGAGCGCATCCGACAGGCAGGACTAACTGTTAAGGCTAAAAAGTGTCAAATAGGCCAAAACAGAGTGACGTACCTGGGGCACCAGGTGGGTCAAGGAACTATAAATCCCCTACAGGCCAAAGTGGATGCTATCCAAAAGTGGCCGGTTCCAAAGTCAAAGAAACAGGTCCAATCCTTCTTAGGCTTGGCCGGATATTATAGGCGATTTGTACCACACTACAGCCAAATCGCCGCCCTGCTGACAGACCTAACCAGAAAGAAACAGCCAAATGCAGTTCAGTGGACTGATGAGTGTCAAAAGGCCTTTAACCAGCTTAAGGCAACACTCATGTCTGACCCTGTGCTAAGGGCCCCAGACTTTGACAAACCGTTCCTAGTAACCACAGATGCTTCCGAGAGAGGCGTGGGAGCAGTTTTAATGCAGGAAGGACCGGATCAAGAATTCCATCCTGTCGTGTTTCTCAGCAAAAAACTGTCTGAGAGGGAAAGTCACTGGTCAATCAGCGAAAAGGAATGCTACGCCATTGTGTACGCGCTGGAAAAGCTACGCCCATATGTTTGGGGACGGCGTTTCCAACTACAAACAGACCATGCTGCGCTACAGTGGCTTCATACCGCCAAGGGAAATAACAAAAAACTTCTTCGGTGGAGTTTAGCTCTCCAAGATTTTGATTTTGAAATACAACACATTTCGGGAGCTTCTAACAAAGTGGCTGATGCACTCTCCCGGGAAAGTTTCCCAGAGTTAACTGGTTAACAATTGTTCTTGGAATGAAACATATTGTTAGTTTTTATATAATCAGTAGTATGTCTTATTAACTCTGTTTTCTCCTAGAACTCCAGGAAGAAATCACAGCCAGTGTGGAACCGAACGTCCAACACTATCTGTGATTTGGGGGGCGTGTCATAACTATGAAGGGAAGGGTAACAGCTCTCTGTGTACAGAGA
>NW_020699482.1:0-2360 GCF_002925995.2 Terrapene triunguis | reverse complement strand
TTTTACAGCTAACTGGCTGGGTGGGTGTCCATCAAAGGGAGCTACCCCCCACACTTCATTTATCACACTCACCATGAGCCTAACCCTGTTCTATTGACATTGCTACTCTAATAGGTCATTCTGTAAGAAGAGTATTTGGGCTTCAATGTTTATGGTGTTAAAGTGATTTCCAGGCCCTATCAAATATTCCCAGTTTGCAGGGTAAAGGATGGTTTTTCTAACTGCAGGACCTGAAAACTCAATGTAACCTTGACTCAGTGAAAGCTGGGTTCTCTCTGGCACATGGATGATGTAACTTGCCCTGGGCTTCCTCTTCACCCAACAATAGCTTGAGCACAGCAGTGGTCCCACCATGCACAATTTCCCTGGCTACACCCCCAATTCCCCAGGATGGTGTAAGTAGTGGTATCAGAGAGGCAGTGCAATGGCTCTGTGCTACCCAAGGAAGGGTATGAAAGGGGGGATTTCCTTGTACCTCCAATCTTTAGATTTCCTACCTTCTTTATGCTGCCAGAGCAGTACAAAGGGGCCATAGCACTAAGGGGAATCAGGTCATGAAACGCAGCCAACAAGATATGTTCAAAGAGCAACATCTAACTGGGCCTTGAATGGATCAAGAACCTTTATGACTCAAGAGAACATGTCCTCACTGTCTTTTGTGGTTATTGAGGTGAAATGTAATTATATTAGAAGACTGAAGTCTTTGTATACAGAGCGCTGAATTTTCTCGGAGTGCCATGTTTTGAAAACTTCTCTATGCCATTGTGCACTGCATGAATAGAAAATCATGTACCCACACTGACTGCTGAATGTTCTTCACATTTAAGGTGCTTGGGTCATTGTATTTGGTGGATGAGATAATATGCAATTCCTGTGCAGTGCTGCAATGCATTTTGTTCTTTACAGATATTTGTTTGCATAATAGGTCAAATTCAGTGCTAGCTGCAGGTGCAGCTCCAGCCGAATTCACCTGAGGGCTATAATTGGCCCTATGGCTATTATTTTGCAGCTATAAATAGATCAAAAGTGTGGTCTAATGGTTAGCACCGATGGGTGAGTCAAAGCTAATAGGATCTGTGCCCAGTTCTGCTTCTTACTCTTCTGTGAGACTTTGGGAAAGTCACGTTAACCTGTTTCTACCTCAGTGTGCCTATCTGTACAATGAGGATGATAATACTTACTTAGCTCACAGGGGTGCTGTGAGGCTTAAATTAATCTTGTTCTTAAACGGGCAGCTATCCCATCCTAGAAGGGACAAGAGAGAGCTCTTCTGCCAGAGAGGCAGATTGCCTTCCAGAGCTCCTTGGTATGCTCGTAGGACTGCAAACTGCTACACCCCTTTAAGTAAAAAAGGGAAGCACCAGAAAAGGGGGTCGGCTTATGAACGGGTATAGAGAGGGAGAGGTGAGACACAGCCCCTCCCCCCAACAGAGGGAGCAAGGAGATGCAGCACAGCCAGCAGAGACGGAAGAGAAGAGGCAGGGCCAGAGTCTTTCCGCTTCTGGCCACGCTGCTCTCCCCCCAGCCTCGGAAGTAGCTGCAGCTCCGGGGCTGGCAGGCTGCAGCCGTGCCACTTGGCCCCGCTCCCCAGAGCAGGCTGTGGCCATGCCGCCGGAGCATGCTGCGGCCGTGCCACCCGGCCCAGCCCACTGGAACATGCTGCAGCCATGCCACCCAGTCTGGACTGCCGGAGCAGGCTGCGGCTGCGCTGCCCAGCCTGCCAGAGCAGCTCCAGCCAGATCAGAGACATCCTCCCCTGGCCCTCCCCAGATAAGGTGGGAAGGGATGGGATGGGGAGAGTGTGAGGATCCCGGGCTAGGGGTGGGGTCATGTGGGGGGTGGTCACAGGAGTTACAGCCCTGACTCCCAGTTTCTCCCCCCAAAAAAATTTCCCCACCAGTTGCTTTCCCGGCCCGTCAGGGTAAGCAGCTGGCGCGCCGGGACACTTTGTTTACTAAGGTTTATCTCTGTGCCTGTGGACGCTCGAGGTAAACAAACCATCGCGGCCCACCAGCAGCTCATCCTCATGGCCCAGGAGCCAAAGTTTGCTGACCCCTGAATTATAGGGTCGGCTTATGAACAGGTTATAAAAAATTTCCATTTTTGCTTATCCATTTTGGGGGGTCGGCTTATAAACAAAATGGCTTATGATCTAGTATATACGATACTTTTTTGTTTGTTTTTGGCATCTATCATGCTTCAATGGGATCTTTTCTTGTTCTTCCTTTAAGCATTTGACTTTGTCCTTTTCCCAAGCATTGCTTTTCATACTTAATTCTGGTAAGATTGGGACTAGTATGTCGGAAAAGGGCCTGCTCATCATAGATTCATAGATTTTAAAGCTAGAAAAGACCATTTAT
>NW_020699481.1:0-2280 GCF_002925995.2 Terrapene triunguis | reverse complement strand
GGCAGCAGATTTAAACCAAACAAAAGAAAGTATTTCTTCACAGTCAAACAGGGGAACTTCTTGCCAGATGATGTAATGAGGGCCAAGACTATGGTCATGTCTACACTTACCTCCTGAGCTATCGATTCACTGGGGGTCGATTTATCGCTTTTTGTGAAGACACGATAAATCGGCTGCCAAGTTCTCTCCCATCGCCTCCGGTACTCCACCGGAGTGAAAAGCATAGGTGGAGTCGACGGGGGAGCAGTCAACCTACCGCAGGGAAGACACCGCGCTAAGTAGCTCTAAGGACATTTACTTCAGCTACACTATTTTTGTAGCTGAAGTTGAGGAACTTACTCCGACTTTGCCACCCCCCCAGTGTAGACCAGGCCTCAAAAAGGGTTCTGAAAAGAACTAGATAAGTTCATGCAGGATGGGTCAATCAGTGGCTATTTGACAGGATGGCCAGGGATGGTGTCCTTAGCCTCTGTTTACCAGAAGCTGGAATTAAATGACGGGATGGATCCCTTCATGATTACTGAAGGGTTAAAATCCATGTGCATTTTATATAACAACCTGGTATATGGATTGTGCCAGCTCTTTTCCAGACCCAAAGTCTAGAGTTTGGTCAAGAGACCAGAGGCCTAGCTAATAGTGATCAGCTAAGAGAAAAGCTAGGGTAAACAAGCCAACATTGCCTTTGCTAAGATATGTTTGGTCAGTAGAAATGCCAGATGTTGAAGCAATAAATGAATAATTATATTTCATCCAATGTTTCAAACTGAACAAAGAATCCCTGTTCCTATTGTGTTAGTTTCTCCTGTAGGGAAACATACTTCCCACAGATCCAACCTTGAGTTTATGAAAATTGGCACATGTCAGTATAATGATATGGCATCCTCCCACCTTCCTTTCCCAGGGACCAATGCCTGCCTTAAGACACACAGAAGACAATCTTTATTGCCATATACTTTCACTGTTTCTTTGCTTTAACCCCTAGGAATGTACCTGTTGGACAATCAAGGGAGTTGCTCCATTCTTATGGACCCCAAATCAGAATTCAATATATATATTTTTTACTAATAACATTTGATCAAAATATTAATTAAATGTTAACTTGCTAACTTGAGACCATGGGTGGAGACATTATGTAACCTTTTAACCATTGGCTACTGTGCTATCTTGTCTTCCTGCAAAACCTATCCCGGGGTGTGGAACTGCCTACCCCGTCACTTTCCCCCGCCCATGGAAAATCTATATATTCCATTGTAATCAATTGATTGACAGTGTCTCTGAGCCTGATAAGCCAGGTGACACTCAGGCAGCGCTGTGTGTAATTAACCCCTATGCTTGGCCTCTTCATGGTGTGGATTTATGTCCTTCAATTCCCTGTTCTGTTCATTCTCTCTGGGGCTCCTGGCATTGGCGACTATCAGAAGAGAGGATACTGGGCTAGATGGACCATTGGTGTTACCCAATATGGCTATTCTGATATTTTTATATAGACCCCAGATGTATCTGCCCCCCCCTGTAACCCACTACACCCCACTCCCCTACCAGAGCTGAGATAGAACCCAAGAGTCCTGGTGGGGTCCCTCTCTCTCTCTACAAAATTAACAAAGTAAGAACATACATTAAAATTTTAAACCTTACCAGTGTCCCTTAAGTGATTTACCATAAGATGGCAGAACATGCATTACAGCTGAGTGGATCTGATGTTTCTTTAATATTCTTTGTTTCATACAGTGTTCCTTTCAGTTAATTGCTAAGTTATCTGCCAAAATACTAGAGTTTTTAAGAGTCTAAGTAACCCCTGGAATCACAGTTAAACTTCCCTCCCCCGAAAAAACCCTGAAATGGCTCCCTTACGGCTCTGGAGGTCGGGGGGAGGGACATGGAGATGATCCAGCAAGTGACAAGGGGAGGGGAAGAGAGGAGAGGATCGAGCGACAGGGAGGTCCTGCGGGGAAGAGGCAGAGCAGGGATGGGGCCTTCTTGGAAGGAGTGGCAAAGGGCGGAGCCTGGGTGGTCCAGTTAGAAGCAATAAGAAAGGTGGAAAATCAATGGGTTGTACATAGACCGATTCCCCAGTTTGTCACACTGACACAGCACAGTAAGTTAGTAAAGTGTTTAATGTCCTTTGACAGCCCAGTCAGGGATTCAGGGAAGAGGGCCCAGCACTTTGTCACCAACCAGCTCTGCACAGAGCTCGGTCTGAAAATCTGAGCACCAGGAGGAAACTTTAGGTCCTTTTATGAGTAAATAGCCATAGCAGCCTGTCCCGGATCTGTTTGGTCC
>NW_020699480.1:0-1060 GCF_002925995.2 Terrapene triunguis | reverse complement strand
GCCAAGTTCTCTCCCATCGACTCCGGTACTCCACCGGAGCAAAAAGCATAGGCGGAGTCGACGGGGGAGCAGCAGCAGTCGACCTACCGCAGGGAAGACACCGCACTAAGTAGCTCTAAGGACGTTGACTTCAGCTACACCATTTTTGTAGCTGAAGTTGCAGAACTTACTCCGACTTAGCTGCCATCCCCTCCCCCCCATTTTAGACCAGGCCTCAAAAAGGGTTCTGAAAAGAACTAGATAAGTTCATGCAGGATGGGTCAATCAATGGCTATTTGACAGAATGGGCAGGGATGGTGTCCTTAGCCTCTGTTTACCAGAAGCTGGGAATGAGCGACAGGGGATGGATCACTTGCTGATTCCCTATTCTGTTCATTCGCTCTGGGGCTGCTGGCATTGGCGACTATCAGAAAAGAGGATACTGGGCTAGACGGACCATTTTTGTTACCCAATATGGCTATTCTGATGTTTTTATATAGACCCCAGATGTATCTGCCCCTGGCATAACCCACTACACCCCACTCCCCTCCCAGAGCTGAGATACAACCCAAGCGTCCTGATGGGGTCTCTCTCTCTCTCTACAAAATTAACAAAGCAGAACATACATTACAATTTTAAACCTTACCAGTGTCCCTTAAGAGATTTACAATAAGGTGGCAGAACATGCATTAGAGCTGAGTGAGTCTAATGTTTCTTTAATTTTCTTTCTTTCATGCAGTGTTCCTTTCAGTTAATTTCTAAGTTATCTGCCAAAATACTAGAGCTTTTAAGAGCCTAAGTAACCCCTGGAATCACAGTTAAACTTCCCTCCCCCCAAAAAACCCTGAAATGGCTCCCTTACAGCTGTGGAGGTTGGAGGGAGGGACATGGAGATGATCCAGCAAGTGACAAGGGGAGGGGAAGAGAGGAGAGGATCGAGCGACAGGGAGGTCCTGCTGGGAAGAGGCAGAGCAGGCATGTGGCCTTCGTGGAAGGAGTGGCAAAGGGTAGGGCCTTGGGGGTCCAGTTACAAGCAATAAGAAAGGTGGCAAATCAATGGGTTGTACATAGAACGATTCCC
>NW_020699479.1:0-1936 GCF_002925995.2 Terrapene triunguis | reverse complement strand
TCTAGGGGAGGACCCTACCACTACCCCACCCCTGTCCGTGGACACCTGAAAGGGGGAGAATCTCACACAACAGGGATGAGGATTTTGGGGACAAGGAAGACGATGATGAGGAGGACGAGGTTGAGGATAGCGCACAGCAGGCAAGTGGAGAGACTGTTCTCCCCGACAGCCAGGAACTTTTTGTCACCCTGGAACCAATCCCTTCCCAACCCTCCGAAGGCAGGCTCCTGGACCGTGAAGCCAGAGAAGGCACCTCTGGTGAGTGTACCTTTGTAAATATAATACATGGTTTAAAAGCAAGCGTGTTTAATGATTCATTTGCCCTGAAGACTTGGGATGCATTTGCAGCCAGTACAGCTACTGGGAAAGTCTGTCAACGTGTCTGGGGATGGAGCAGGAATCCTCCAGGGACATCTCCATGAAGCCCTCCTGGAGGTACTCCAAAAGCCTTTGCAGAAGGTTTCTGGGGAGAGCAGCCTTATTCTGTCCTCCATGGTAGGACATTTTACCACGCCAGGCCAGTAGCAAGTAGTCTGGTATCCTTGAATAATGAAGCCTGGCAGCATATGGTCCCGGTGTTTGCTGGCATTCAAGCAACACCCTTTCTTTATCTCTCTGTGTTTATCCTCAGGAGAGTGATATCATTCATGGTCACCTGGTTGAAATAGGGGAATTTTATTAAGGGGACATTCAGAGGTGGTCGTTCCTGCTGCGCTGTTTGCCTGTGGCTGAAAAGAAATCCTCCCCGCAGTTAGCCACGTGGTGGGGGAGGGGGCCGTTCACGCTGAGCTGTTCACGTTTGGCTAGCAGGGATCTTCCCTAATACCAGCCACACAGTGGGGGGGAGGGGTGAAGCGATCATCCCAGATAATTGGATGGGGAGGGGGGGTTAGTTGGGTTTCTGCTGCATGTTAACCCAAAAACCGCAACACCTCCTTTTAAATGGCCAACTCAATGGGCTTTACATGGTATGGGAAAGGAGGGCACTACTGTTTGAAACCATTCCCACATGTTATGAAGGTTGAAGAAGCCGAAAGGCTATTGGTTACCATTGCTGCCTGCAAGCTGAATTCTGTTGCCCGGTCCTGAGTGTGTGATCTCTCACACCAAACCAGCAGGCACTCAATATAAGAGGCAAAATGCGACCTTGTGCTGAAAGCACATGTGCTATGTAATGTGAATAGTTTGACTCACCATGAAAGAGTCTGCCCATTGTTCTCTAAAATGTGTCTTTTTAAATACTTTTTCCCTCCGGCAGCTGCAAATGCTTCAACACTCCCCCTATCATCTCCATCCCAGAGGCTAGCGCAGATAAGAAGGCGAAAAAAACGCACGCGTGATGAAATGTTCTTTGAGCTCATGCAGTTCTCCTGCACTGAAAGACCTCAGCAGAATGCATGGAGGCAAACAATGTTAGAGTCCAGGAAAGCGGTAAATGAACATGAGAACAGGAGGGATGATCAAGATGAGAGGTAGCAGGAGTGCAATGAGAGGAGGTAGGATGCAATGCTGCGCCTACTGAGGGATCAAACTGACATGCTCCGGCATCTAGTGGAGCTGCAGGAAAGGCAGCAGGAGCACAGACTGCCGCTGCAGCCCCTGTGTAACCACCCGCCCTCCTCTCCAAGTTCCATAGCCTCCTCACACAGACTCCTAAGAATGCAGGGGGAGGCTCTGGGAATCCAACCACTCCACCCCAGAGGACTGCCCAAGCAACAGAAGGCTGGCATTCAATAAATTTTGAATTGCAGTGTGGTCTTGTCCTTCCATCTTCCCCTCATCCACCACCCCACCCGGTGCTTCGCTCCTCCTCCACCCCTCCTGGGCTACCTTGGCAGTTATCCCCCTATTTGTGTGATGAATTAATAAAGAATGCAAGATTTTGAAACAACAATGACTTTATTGCCTCTGCAAGCGGTGATCGAAGGGAGGAGGG
>NW_020699478.1:0-1850 GCF_002925995.2 Terrapene triunguis | reverse complement strand
CAGGGATGAGGATTTGGGGGACGAGGAGGAGGAGGAGGTTGAGGATAGCGCACAGTAGGCAAGTGGAGAGACTGTTCTCCCCGACAGCCAGGAACTTTTTATCACCCTGGAACCAATCCCCTCCCAACCCTCTGAAGGCGGGCTCCTGGACCGTGAAGCCAGAGAAGGCACCTCTGGTGAGTGTACCTTTGTAAATATAATACATGGTTTAAAAGCAAGCGTGTTTAATGATTCATTTGCCCTGAAGACTTGGGATGCATTTGCAGCCAGTACAGCTACTGGGAAAGTCTGTCAACGTGTCTGGGGATGGAGCAGGAATCCTCCAGGGACATCTCCATGAAGCTCTCCTGGAGGTACTCCAAAAGCCTTTGCAGAAGGTTTCTGGGGAGAGCAGCCTTATTCTGTCCTCCACGGTAGGACATTTTACCACGCCAGGCCAGTAGCAAGTAGTCTGGTATCATTGAATAACGAAGCCTGGCAGCGTATGGTCCCGGTGTTTGCTGGCATTCAAGCAACACCCGTTCTTTATCTCTCTGTGTTTATCCTCAGGAGAGTGATATCGTTCATGGTCATCTGGTTGAAATAGGGGAATTTTATTAAGGGGACATTCAGAGGTGGCCGTTCCTGCTGTGCTGTTTGCCTGTGGCTGAAAAGAAATCCTCCCCGCAGTTAGCTACGCAGTGGGGGAGGGGGCCGTTCACGCTGAGCTGTTCGCGTTTGGCTAGCAGGGATCTTCCCTGATACCAGCCATGCAGTGGGGGGAGGGATGAAGCGATCATCCCAGATAATTGGATGGGGAGGGGAGGTTAGTTGGGTTTCTGCTGCGTGTTAACCCAAAAACTGCAACACCTCCTTTTAAATGGCCAACTCAATGGGCTTTACTTGGTATGGGAAAGGAGGGCACTACTGTTTGAAACCATTCCCACATGTTATGAAGGTTGAAGAAGCCGAAAGGCTATGGGTTACCATGGCTGCCTGCAAGCTGAATTCTGTTGCCTGGTCCTGCGTGTGTGATCTCTCACACCAAACCAGCAGGCACTCAATATAAGAGGCAAAACGCGACCTTGTACTCAAAGCACATGTGCTATGTAATGTGAATAGTTTGGCTCACCATGAAAGAGTCTACCCATTGTTCTCTAAAATGTGTCTTTTTAAATATTTTTTCCCTCTCGCAGCTGCAAATGCTTCAACGCTCCCCCTATCATCTCCATCCCAGAGGCTAGCGCAGATAAGAAGGTGGAAAAAAATGCACGTGCGATGAAATGTTCTTTGAGCTCATGCAGTCCTCCTGCACTGAAAGACCTCAGCAGAATGCATGGAGGCAAACAAGGTTAGAGTCCAGGAAAGTGGTAAATGAACATGAGGACAGGAGGGATGATCAAGATGAGAGGTGGGGCAGCACGATGAGAGGAGGCAGGATGCAATGCTGCGCCTACTGAAGGATCAAACTGACATGCTCCGGCATCTAGTGGAGCTGCAGGAAAGGCAGCAGGAGCACAGACTGCCGCTGCAGCCCCTGTGTAACCACCCGCCCTCCTCTCCAAGTTCCATAGCCTCCTCACACAGACTCCCAAGAATGCGGGGGGAGGCTCCGGGCACCCAACCACTCCACCCCAGAGGACTGCCCAAGCAACAGAAGGCTGGTATTCAATAAATTTTGAATTGCAGTGTGGCCTTGTCCTTCCCTCTTCCCCTCATCCACTACCCCACCCGGTGCTTCCCTTCTCCCCCACCCCTCCTGGGCTACCTTGGCAGTTATCCCCCTATTTGTGTGATGAATTAATAAAGAATGCATGATTTTAAAACAATGACTTTATTGCCTCTGCAAGCGGTGATCGAAGGGAGGAGGG
>NW_020699477.1:0-1432 GCF_002925995.2 Terrapene triunguis | reverse complement strand
TCCTCTTCCGGGAGGGCCTCATGACACTCTCCTTCCAGCGCTGGGGTCGAGCAGAGGATCTCCTCGAACGCTGGTCAGTCCCGCTCCAGAGTCACCGTGTATGCCAGTCGGGGGGCCAGGCCGACAACGATTTGTCGGGTGACCCCAGCCACTGTTAACAGGACCCAGGCACTGGGGTAGGGCCGGACATCGCCATGGATGCACTGCAAGTGAATTGTTCCCATGTGGGGGTCCACCCGGGGTCCAAAAGCTTGGCAAATCAGTGTCTGGCCGCAGCCGGAGTTGATCATGGCCTGGGTGGGTCTTCAACCACTACGGGAACCGTGATCTTGGGAGCCTGTGGTAGCTGGGCCCTGGTGTCCCCTGCGCAGGCCTGACCGAAGCTGCAGTCCATTTCCGTGCAGTCCCGCTGCAAGTGTCCCAATTTCCCACAATGAAAGCAGGGCCCAAGTTCAGGGCAACCGCCCCAGGAGGGGGCTCCCCTCGGACTCCTGAGGGGACTCCAGTGGATCCTCACGACACTCGGCATGGGGGGGCGCCGATCCAGGCCAAGGCGAAAGTTCGGGGCGTCTGAGCCAAAGTCCCGGGCGAGCCTCTTGCTCGCGGGGAAGGCTCCACGGCGCGGTCAGGGCGTCCCCCTTCCTTTCAGTGTTAGGGCGTTCTGTCCCAGGGTTTTGAGTTCGGATGGCTGGCCCCACCGGAATTTCGGCCACGAGGAAGTCTTCCATCAGCGTGATGGCCGCGGATAACGTCGCCGGCCGATGGCGGAGCACCCAGGCCCGTCTTCGGGCCGGTAGGATGTGCACAAATTGTTCTAGGATGACCTGTTCTTTAACCTCCTCCGCCGTCCTCATCTCCGGCTGTAGCCACCACCTGCACGCCTCCTTCAGAGCTTGGGCCACCAGCCGGGGTCTGGTGCCCGTGGGGTACGTCTGGCTTCGGAACTGCTGCCGAAAGGTATCTGGGCTGACATCTAAGGCATCCAGGATTGCGGCCTTTACCCGGCTATAATCCCTTACCTCTTCCGTAGCCAGCCCTCGGTATGCCGTTTGGGCAGTCCCTGTTAGGTATGGGACCAAAAGGGTGGCCCATTGGTCCTGGGGCCACCCAGCAACCAGCGCCACCCGTTCAAACGTTACCAAGAACATCTCGGGGTCATCGTCGGGATCCATCTTGGTTAGTCACACTGGGATGGCGGTGCGGGGCGACCCAGCTCCGTCTCCTGGCTGCGGGTTTATGGGGTGCAGTAACGCTGTCACCAGCTGTTGCAGCTGGGCTCCGAGCTGCTGAATGAGCTGCTGCTGCAGCTGGAGCTGAGCAGCAGGCTGCTGTTGCTGCTGCTGGAGTTGGGCAGCTGCCTGCTGCTGCTTCTGCTGCTGTAGCTGGGCGGCCTGCTGCCACTCTTGACTCTCCGCCAGCAGCTTAAACAGTC
>NW_020699476.1:0-7333 GCF_002925995.2 Terrapene triunguis | reverse complement strand
CTGTTCTGGGTAAAGCAGATGATTTGTCTAAATCCTCAGGAGTTGCAGAGGAATGAAGAGTTGAAAGAGGCTATTTAATCTGAGGGAGCATTTTGTGGCAGTGATTAGCTACCTCTGAATGTGTGTAAAGTTCAATCTCTTGTTTTCTGTTCCAGTCCCTAGATTGACATCAGGATGATTTCTCTCATGCTCTCTCTCCAGCCAAGGTACTTATTTGACCCCCATCACCATAGCTTTTGAGCACTCCCCAAACTTTTGTGTATTTATCCTCACAACAACCGTGAGGCAGGGCAGTGCTATTATTCTCATTGTACGGCTGGGGACCCGAGGCACTGAGAGACTAAGTGACTTGGACAGGGTGACACGGGAAGTCTGTGGCAGAGCTTTGATTGAACCCATCTCTCTCATGGCACAGGCTAGCGCTTGGCCACTGGCTCATCTTTACTCTCCCTGCTTCTGTAAAATGCTCCTGATTTGCAAACGTAAACATGCCTCCTTCCCACTTCTCCATAAGATTGGATATGCCTTGTCCACCAAGACCAAAAGTTGTGCATTCTCATAAACAACCACTGTGCCCATTGATTTCAATGGGCTATGGATCAGGCTGATAATGGAGCCATTCGACGGTCATGGGGTGCTGTGGGTTTACTCTGTGTGATGGGTAGGGTGACCAGATGTCCCAATTTTATAGGGACAGTCCCAATATTCAGGGCTTTGTCTTATATAGGTGCCTATTACCCTGAACTCCCATCCCGATTTTTCACACTTGCCATCTGGTCACCCTAGTGATGGGGAACCGGGAGAGGCTAAATATATATCTTTGCATAGGGCCCGGAAAACCCTTGCTCCAGTCCTGGCTGCCAGTCTACACCACACTGCTTTCCTGCAGCTCTGGGAAACAGCCAGACAAGGCCAGAAAGAAGCTCTGCAAGTTCTGAAATACCGCAGCCTCCAAAGAGCTGAGCTGAATTCATCTCCGAGGGGTGACACTGCAAGAGGCAGAAAGGAAAGGGTTACAAGTGATGTGGCTGATGGAAAGAGCAGATAACATCCCCTTCCCCTTGTGTCTGCTCTAAAAGACTGGGGGAGGGGGGGGATTATTCTAATGGCCTGCTTTTTATCTGAAGGGAGACGAATCCAAGGGGAAACCAAATAGATTTATTCAGGTCAAAGGAGTACCCAGCAGCTGATGATCACATTAAATATTTATGTCCAGCTGGGGGATTCCCCTGATTATTGTTTTTTAATGCCCATCGATCCAATGTAGTGGGCATTTTCCAGAGCACATGATAGTTAGTGGTGACTGTCCGTAATGGTGGAAATACCCTGCCCCAGGGTTAGATTTTTGGCTGCAGATTCACCCCGCTTGTCAGCCCTGTGATCTTCCTCCTAATTTAGGGATAGGGGACGGTCGAGTACTGGAGGCTTTGATTCAAAAATCAGTTTTCTTCTAATGCAAATAACCCCCAGCCCCTCCTTCATCTTCCAATCAGTGTCTGGAACACAGCAGCTCAGACAGATGCCTGGGTTTTCAAAGGGTCAATGGGCATGTTACATGCTTTGCGTCTCTCTTGCCACGGGGGCTCTGAGATACAGGATATGCTGCTCCATGGGAAAAGAGCACGTGTACACTCAGCAGCAGGAAAAAGGGACGTTAGAGGCTCCTGGCTGGCTATCTGCACAATCCCTACATTTGGAAATATGTGGCTCCCGGACCCATATCTAGGGTTACTATATTTAAGGTTTTAAAAAAGAGGACACTCCACCGGGCCCTGGCCCCGCCCCTTCCCTGCCCCAACTCCGCCCCCTCCCCTGAGCCCCCGCATTCCCCCTCCTCCTCCCTCCCAGCCACGCGAAAAGGGCTGCCCGGGGCCCGATTCAGGGGAATTGGTTGGGAAGGCTACCGGCTTCGGGCAGCCCCCATGCTTCCGGACCCTGAGCCGCTGGCCAGGCACTTCCCCTCCCGGGCGCCGGGGGCTGCTGTGCTCCCAGAACTCCTGGGCTCTGTAAGAGCCGAGCTGCCCGAGCGCTACTGGCTTCGGGCAGCCCCCATGCCTCTGGACCCTGCACTGCCGGCCGGGCACTTCCCCTCCCAGGCTCCGGCGGCGCAGGGAACACAGCAGTAATAATAATAGGATGAGATTTAATAGTGAGAAGTGTAAGGTGATGCATTTAGCGATGACTAACAAGAATTTTAGTTATAAGCTGGGGACGCATCGGTTAGAAGTGACGGAGGAGGAGAAGGACCTTGGAGTCCTGGTTGATCGCAGGATGACTATGAGCCGGCAATGTGACACGGCTGCTAAAAAAGCTAATGCGATCTTGGGATGCATTAGGCGAGGTATTTCTAGTAGGGGCAAGGAGGTGCTCCTTCCGTTATACAAGGCGCTGGTGAGACCTCATTTGGAGTACTGTGTGCAGTTCTGGTCTCCCATGTTTAAAAAGGATGAATACAAACTGGAACAGGTACAGAGAAGGGCCACTAGGATGATCCGAGAAATGGAAAACCTTTCCTATGAAAGGAGACTCGAGGAGCTCGGTTTGTTTAGCCTAACCAAAAGAAGGCTGAGGGGGGATATGATTGCTCTCTTTAAATACATCAAAGGGATAAATACCAGGGAGGGAGAGGAATTATTTCAGCTCAGTACTAATGTGGACACGAGAACGAATGGATATAAACTGGCCGTGGGGAAGTTTAGGCTTGAAATTAGACGAAGGTTTCTAACCGTCAGAGGGGTGAAATTTTGGAACAGCCTTCCGAGGGAAACGGTGGGGGCGAAAGACCTCTCTGGCTTCAAGATTAGGCTAGATAAGTTTATGGAGGGAATGGTTTAATGGGATAACATGATTTTAGTCAATTAGGTAATAAAGTGCCATCGCTGGTAAAATGTGGGTCTGGCTAGAGAATCTTGCCTGTATGCTCGAGGTTCTACTGATCACCATATTTGGGGTCGGGAAGGAATTTTCCTCCAGGGTAGATTGGCAGAGGCCCTGGAGGTTTTTCGCCTTCCTCCGCAGCATGGGGCAGGGGTCGCAAGCTGGAGGATTCTCTGCGACTTGAAGTCTTTAAATCACGATCTGGAGACTTCAACAGCTGAGCTAAGGGAAAGTGGGTGGGTCAGCTTTTGTGGCCTGCATCATGCGGGAGGTCAGACTAGATGACCATAATGGTCCCTTCTGACCTTTAAGTCTATGAGTCTGAGTCTATGCTTTAGAGCATAATCCAGCCTCTAATGGATGGGGGTGAGAAGGACACATTCCCTCGAGCAGGCTATTCCATAACTACCTAATGCGAAGTTTCCTGCACCTTCCCCTGAAGTATCTGGTACTGGGCAGTTGGAACCAGGCTACTGGATTTGATGGACCATGGGTCTGAGCCAGCCTGGCAATCCCCAGGCTTCTGTTGATAAATTGTGATATGTGTTTTCTCCAGGAAGAGGCTGAAAGCCACAGCTCACCCTTGTTTCTTTATGTATAGTGCAGTTTTTTCACTCTGCTCTTGGGCCATGCAACTGACCCAGAGGAATCTGGGATTAGCTCTAGTTTGAGAGCTCTGGGGCTTCCAGTGAGTAGTTTGCTGGAAAAAAATAATCCATTAGGAGTCTAACGGACACTTGGCCCAGCCCCTCTCCCCCAGGAAAAACACCATGTCAAGTCTGATACCGTTCCAAGGGCCCTGCTTTTTCAGAAGTGCTCAGTACCACTGAGAAATCGGGCCTGGTTTTTTCTTCTAATCTTAAACCATTGGAAGGGACAGAGATTGGGGGGGGGACTTGGGGAGAGGGGCTGGAGTCATGTGAATGGCCTGCAGCCAACCTTAGCATGTCACCTCCATGCTGGGTCTAGTCCCAGGATCACCCCCCAATCCAGAACCAGATGTGCAGTTGGAGAGCTCTAGGGTTTTCCAATCGGTTGAAAATAACTCGCTGAGAGCCTCGATCCCCTTTCCCTCCGTGTGCAAACTGCCCACGAAGGACTGTTATTCACAGTTCTGGTATGAACCTTCTCCAGCGCTTATGAATATATTGCACTAAAGATTATCTGGTGGCTTGGGCACTGGACATGCGTATGAGTGGAGTGGAGCCAGCATCCACCTTCCTTCCACCAACCGTAAAAATAAATAAATAACCTCATTACTTCTTGGGAGGAAGAATCCCATGTGGTCATGGCAGTAGGCTGGGACTGAGGGGATCTGGTTCAGTTCCTGACTCTGACACAGTCTCCTTGCGTGACCTGGGCAAGTCACTTAATCTACCTTGTGCCTCAGTTCCTGCTCCGTGAAATGGAAATAATACTCCCTTTGTATGGTCCATTTAGGGCATCTCTACACTGGCGCTGAAGACCTACCTATGCAAGCTCGGCTTGAGCTAGTGCGCTAAAAATAATAGTATGGCCACCGCAGCGTGCAGATTGCTACCTACTCCAACTATCATCCCATCTGAAACCCTAAGTATATAGTCAGGCATCTAGCCTGTCCTGCTACTCGGCCCGACACGGCTGCACCTCTGTTTTTAGTGCACTAGCTCTATCGTAGCTAGTATGGATAGGTCTAGCCAAGATGGAAATTATACCTCCAGCCCTGGTGAAAGCATACCCTTAGACTGCAAGTTCTCCTGTGCCTTGCTCTGGGTTTATAGAGTGCCAAGCACCAGGGGATTTGATCTTGGTTAGTTATACAAATAATAAACATTATGACTTCCCTGCCTCACAGCAGTGGGGAAGGGCAGCTGGTCTTAACCCAGGGATCCTGACGTCACTGAGCTGCTAACGAAAATATGCAATCTCATTAAAATCAATGATTACATGGGAGAACTGGAGAGCGACAGAGCTCCCTATCCTTCAAAAAGGTGTGAGGAGTGACCCTGAGAATTACAGTCCAGTGTGTTTCACTTCAGAACCAGGAAGTGAATTATAAAAAACCTAGATGAATGTAGCATGATAGGACAGACCAGCCTGTCTTCTGTAAAGGAAAATCACACCTCCGTGGTCTAATAGAATTCTTTGAGCATGTCAGCAAAATGGTGGATGAGGGCGAACCAGACGACAACCAATCTAGAATTTTTTATTTTAAAGAGGTATACTTTGTCATGTTGAGCTGAACTCATCAGTTCCAAAGAAGTGTTAATTAAGATGACCTGAAAAGCCAAGCAGAAGCTGTGCAGCTGGTTTTAAAATGGGAAGGGGCCATCGTTTTTCCAGGTAAGGTGTCGAGATAGGATCTCTACAATCGTATTGATGTCATGCTCACTAAACAATAGTAGAAGAGAGTCAGTCAGATATGAAATAGTTGTTGACAAAATAGGTGTATAATAGAGCCACAGCTATGCCAATTCCCAAGCAGGGTGTTAATATCAATAAAAGCCTTCCAAGATTCAAGAGCCAATGGAGGAGATTGCTCATCTTAGACTGGTTCAGGGATTTCTCCACCAGTTTGGTTTCAACTCGTTGCTGCAGTAATAAGCCAGCCTGGACCCTGTCCTCATTTTCCATTTTCAGAAGTGCTGCCTGCTGCATTGCCATTTCCAGTTGTCCTTTCAGCTGTATTATGTCCTTCCTCTGAAGCTCCCTGATCTGAAGAAGCTCTATCAATGTCTCTCTTAACTGGGAGGAACAGCGCCTTTCCTTGTCACGTTGCTGCTCTGCGTCTTCTAGTTTGCCTTCTAGATGCTTCACATAGATTTTGATTTCTTGTGTTATGTTTTTTGTTCCTAATAAGTCTATTTCTGGAGCAAATTTATATTCTTCATCGGCAGATAGCTGGCAAGAACTTTCATAGGTTTCCAAGGTTAGTTGTTTGTTGGTTCTGTCCAAGTTCTTGTTTTCGAATTCTAATTGTTTGATCTTCCCATCTCTTAGTTCCAACATCTCCCTGACATTCTCCACCTCTTTCTGTAGCTCTTCCACCATGAGTTTAAGATAGTCTGTCTTGGTTTGCAAGTCCCTGTTCAGGTCTTCAGTATCTTTGTTTCCTTTTATTAGCTCCTGGTTTTCTGCATCAAGATTGGCAACCGTATCTCTGAGGTCCCATAGTTCATTTCGTAAACGTTGGTTTGCACTCATCAGATCCTGAATGGACATTTGCTGAGTGTGATGGTCTCTGTCTGAGTGGTGGAGGAAGGGTGGTGGGCTCTGGAGACGAAATGGTCAAAGTCTGTGGAAGAAGATCAAATACGCTCTGATATATTATGCTTGTGGATTATGTTGACATACATGTTTTACTCTGAATTGTTTTATTTCATAAAAGAAATATAAAACAGCCAAAGGAAAAATATTTGGGGGATGTCTCTGACCCCCTTTTACGTCAGCAAGTGACACATAAACATTCCTTTGTTCATCAGTCATACAGTATGTTGAGTATTTTCATAACTAGTCACAAAAGGCTTGTTGTACATGGAACCCAGGCCTATGCAGTGTGGCTCTTTGTCCCCCTCTAGTGGATGGACTGCATACAGATTTGAATCTGCTTAAAACCTTAGCTCAGGCATTAGTGCCTTGTACTTTTAGCTCTAGAGGACCGGGGTTCAATCCCCACAGAAATACATACTGAGATTTGAGCTGTAGTGGAGTTCTGAGGCTCAGGATGATCTTCCCAGCCAGGGGGAGTGTATACCCTTCAATTACACAAACATTATCCAGCATTTAGTCTTTGTATTATGTTTATAGCTAGGAGGCCCTGTCCTGGGCCAGGACCCCATGGTGCTAGGTGCTGTACAAACACAGAACAAAAAAGATGGTCCCTGCCCCAAAGAGCTTATTTCTATCCTCTTACATAGAATTCTCAAAGGTGTCTGCAATATGTTAGCCTTTGAGATCTCGAGCTCACGTGAACTGGTTGCTGCGAGCCTTTAAACAAACTCAGTCCTGATCGCACCAAGGTCTCTTAAAAAGGCATAAAAATGTGCAGAAGTGTCTCCAGGGGAAAGCGTCTCTTCTCAAGAACGACACCTTTTTTCCTCCCAAAGAGCTCGGTATGGGCAGAACTCGCATCTCAAGAAGCCATAACTAATAGACCAGATTTATGGCCTTAAGAGAGACAGATCTCTCTAGTTAAGGATTTCCAAGAGTGATTACGGTTAACTGTTAGCTGTGCTATCAAAGCCATCATCAATATGGGCCAGCTGTTCACCTCCTTCCATTTGTTCTCTTAGGACCTGATCCAAAGCAGATTCAAGTCAATGGAAAGACTCCCACTGAGTCAGTGGCCTTTGGATCCAGCCCTCAGTGAGTCTCTGTTTTGGAAGGCACATGAAAGTGTTCTTTAAACGTGTGGGCATGAAATCCTAGAACTGTTCTGGGTAAAGCAGATGATTTGTCTAAATCCTCAGGAGTTGCA
>NW_020699475.1:0-4516 GCF_002925995.2 Terrapene triunguis | reverse complement strand
AGCTCCCCACCGCCCCCTAGCGGGTAGGCGGACCGACACCGATCACAAGTGGTGGAGAATGCGGGCAGCGCCCCCTATCCCTGCCGGAAGGGATTAGAGCAAGGAGGCAGAGACAGCCCCACACGGAATATGGAGATGGAGAGGCTTATCAAGGCGCTGGCTGAGACTCAGCAGCAGCAGCAGCAACAACTCATACAGCAGCTGGGTACCCACCAGCAGCAGTTGCTTCAAACCTTGGGGGCCCAGCACCGCGAACAACAGACCCAATGTTTCCAGCAACTTGCCACCCTGTGGCCGAGCCCCGGTGGGCCCCAGCCGGGCGGGGCGAACACCCCCAACCCCCCCGCTCCACCAATCCGTCTGGCCAAGATGGGGCCGGAGGATGACCCAGAGGCTTATCTGGTGACCTTCGAGCGGGTTGCTGCAGTAGCTGGTTGGGCCCCGGACCAATGGGCAACCCTGCTGGCCCCCTATTTAACGGGGCCGGCCCAGAAGGCTTACCGGGGGCTACCAGACGATGAGGCCCGTGTTTACGCCAGCGTAAAAGCAGCTATCCTGGATGCCTTTGACATCACCCCGGAGACCTTTCGGCGACGCTTTCGGGGAAAGCCTTACCCCCCGGGTGCCCGGCCCCGGGCCGTGGCCCAGGAATTAAAGGATGCAGCGTGCCAATGGCTACAACCCGAGCATCGAACTGTGGCTGAGGTGACAGAACAGATCATCCTCGAGCAGTTCGTGCATATCCTCCCGACTCCAGGGAGGGCGTGGGTGTTGCGGCACCGACCTCAAACTCTAAGTGCAGCTGTCACACTTATGGAGAACTTTCTAGAGGCCGAGGCCCCAATAGGACCGACAGCCCGACCCCCAAGTTCTGGATCCAGCGCTCAGAAGCCGGAAAGGGGGTCCACCCCCAAAGTCGACGTGCCAACTCGAGCCCGACGACCCAACGGAGGCGGCACTACTTTCTCCCGACGGCCCGAGGCTCCACAACCCGCGCCGTCCGGACGCTGGACCCGTCCATCGGGCCCCGGCCAACCCCGGGGCCACCCGGGTGACCCTGTACGGTCGGGGCGCACAGAGGTAGGACCCTGCTTTCGGTGTGGCGAGTACGGTCACCTGCAACGAGACTGTACAGCGATGGAATGCGATTTTGGCCGGGTGTACACCGGGGAGCGCCGGGCCCGCCCGCCGTCCGCGGCCAAATTGACGGCCCCCATGAGCATTGCCGGGACACCCTCCCGGATACCGAGCAGATCGTCGGGGAGGTACGGATACAGTGTATACATGGAGATGTTAAACCGTACCCCACCGTTCAGGTCCCTCTCACGGTGAACGGGGCAACCCAGTTAATGAACGTGGCGGTGGCCCCATCCCTGGCCTACCCAATCATCCTGGGCCGGGACTGGCCAGACTTCGTCGAGGTGCTCCGGTCCCTATCTCCGGAAGAGGCGTTGGAGGGAGCTTCCTCTGCGACGGACCCAGGCCCCGGGCTGTGTCCGGACCCCGGCGTTGACCCATCCCTTTCACCCGGACAGGGCGGCCCGGAGACGGGGGGCCCCCCGGTGGACGGTAGGGACTTTAGCCGAGACCAAAGGGAGGACCCTACGCTCCGGTTTGCCTATGAACAGCTGGCACGGGTAGAGGGGAAGGTTGTGGAGGCCCAGCGGGCTACCCAATGGCCTAGATTTGAACTCAAGCAGGATCGTCTCTACCGCGTGGAGCAGGACCCTCAAACCCGAGAGGTCCGGACCCAACTCGTGGTTCCCCGCATTCATCGACGGGCGGTCCTAAGGCTAGCCCATGACATCCCGGCCGCAGGCCATTTAGGACCGGAGAAAACCGCGGCTAGAGTCCTCGCCAAGTTCTTCTGGCCCGGCGTCCATCGAGAGGTGAAGGATTACTGCGGGTCATGCCCGGACTGCCAACACGCCGCCCCGGCCGGGGTCCGGAAGGCCCCCCTGGTTCCGCTACCAACAGTGGGCGTTCCGTTTGAACGAGTAGCGATGGACCTGGTCGGACCCTTCCCGAAAAGTCAGGCGGGCTACCAATATATCCGTGTCTTGATGGACTACGCCACCCGCTTCCCTGAGGCTGTCCCCTTAAGGAGTATCACGGCCCGCACTATTGCAGCAGAGCTCGTGAAAATCTTCGCCAGGGTAGGTCTCCCTCGGGAGATACTTACTGACCAAGGGACCAACTTCACCTCTAAGTTGTTCCGTCAAGTATGTGCCCTGCTAGGGATTAAGAAACTGCAAGCCTCAGTTTACCATCCCCAAACGGATGGGTTAGTCGAACGTTTTAATCGGACCCTGAAGGGAATGTTACGACGCTTCCCCACCCAGGACCTCCGTCAGTGGGATCAACTACTTCCCCCTTTACTACTGGCGGTTCGGGAAGTTCCACAGGCTTCCACGAAGTTCTCTCCATTTGAGCTCCTCTATGGGCGAAGGCCCCGCGGAGTGATGGATCTCCTGAGGGAAACTTGGGAACATACACCATCCTCAACGCAGGGCCTCTTACAATACGTCTTGCAGCTGCAGGGGCGGCTGGCCCGGGCGGGTGAACTTGCGAGGGAGAACTTAAACACGGCCCAAAGGGGCCAGGAGCAGCAGTATAATCGGGGCACCCAGGTCCGATCATTTGCCCCCGGGGACCGAGTTCTCCTCCTGCTCCCCTCGGAGGAATCAAAACTGTTTGCCCGTTGGCAGGGCCCGTATGAGGTCCTTCGCCAAGTGGGGCCGGTCAATTACGAAATCCGGCAGCCTGATCACCGGAAGGGAAAGCAGATTTATCATGTAAATCTTTTAAAACCCTGGCGGGAACGGGAAGGACTACTAATTGCCCCATACCCGCCTGAACCAGACCTCGGGCCACAACTCCCCGAAGAGTCTGATAGTGGGGAACCACAGCTAGCCGAGACGCTCACTGCCGAGCAGCGGGAACAAGCCCTCTGCCTAGTGAAGGCATTCCCCAGGACCTTCACCCCAAAGCCCGGACGGACTACGCTCGCCTACCATGCAATCCAGACCGACCCCGGGGTGGTGATCCGAGAGACGACCCGGCCATTGCCTAGGCGAATGCGAGAGGCCGTGGAGGAGGAAGTCCAGGCCATGTTGGAACTGGGTGTTATTGAGCATTCCCAGAGCGAATGGCGGAGCCCCGTCGTCCTCGTTCCAAAGCCAGATGGGAGCCGGCGGTTTTGTATTGACTTTCGGAGAGTCAACGACATTTCAAAGTTTGATGCATATCCAATGCCCCGCGTCGATGAGCTCCTCGACCGGCTTGGAGAAGCCTGCTATATCACCACATTAGATCTCACCAAGGGGTACTGGCAGATCCCCTTGGAACCCCGATCTAAGGAGAAGACCGCGTTTGCCACCCCTTCCGGCCTGTACCAGTTTACTCGGATGCCTTTTGGCCTCCATGGGGTCCCCGCAACCTTCCAGCGCTTGATGGATCGGATTTTGCAACCTCACACCAAGTACGCCGCTGCCTACCTGGATGATGTGGTTATCTATGGCAGTAACTGGGAGGAACACCTCAACCGAGTGGCGGCTGTCCTCCGGGACCTCCGCGCCGCCGGCCTCACAGCCAATCCCAAGAAATGCCGAATCGGGCGGGAAGAAACCACTTATCTGGGGTACACCCTGGGGCACGGACAGGTACGCCCCCCTCATCGGGAAGGTTCAAGCACTCCAGGAATGCCAGGCACCAACCACGAAGAGGCAGGTGCGTCAATTCTTGGGCCTAGCTGGCTATTACCGGCGGTTCGTACCCCACTTTGCAACTATTACGGCCCCTTTAACAGAACTCCTGACCAAAGATAGCCCCCGCAGAGTGTGCTGGTCTGATGACTGCGAGCGGGCCTTTCAAACTGTCAAAGACCGCTTGTGTAGCGAGCCCGTACTCTTCAGCCCGGACTTTGATCGTGACTTCATTGTCCAGACCGATGCCTCCGGCGTGGGGCTTGGCGCGGTCCTCTCACAGGAGGTGGACGGGGAGGAGCACCCTATTGTTTACATCAGTCGGAAACTGTTCCCCCGGGAGCGAAACTACTCCGTCCTGGAGAAGGAGGCCCTAGCTGTTAAGTGGGCGGTTGATGCCCTCCGCTACTACCTCCTCGGGGCCCCCTTTATACTGGTCACAGATCATGCACCCCTGAAGTGGCTCAACAAGATGAAGGACGCGAATGCCCGCCTTCAGCGATGGTATCTTACGCTACAAACCTACGCCTTCACGATCCGCCATCGGGCGGGACGGGATAACGCCAATGCGGACTTTTTCTCCCGTCTGGGGGAGGCTGAGGACGCCAGCTCCGAGGTTCGGGAGCTGGATTTGAGGGGTGGGGTATGTAGGGAGCCAGGGTGGCTGCCCTCCGAACCGGAGGTAAAAGGGCCTTTCTCTCAGCCGGAGTGGGCAGGGCCAGCCCAAGCTAGCTCCACCCCCCGGAAGGGGAGGGGTGGAACAGGAAGTATAAAGGGCGGGGCCCTTAGCTCAGTCAGAGCAGCACCAAGGA
>NW_020699474.1:0-1301 GCF_002925995.2 Terrapene triunguis | reverse complement strand
AGTGCCCGTATAAGTAAAATTAAAACTACTAATTATTCCTCAAAAAAAGGTTTTTAATGACTTTCGACTATAAAGGCAACACAGACAAAATAGGAAAAGCAAGAATAAAGACCAACACTGAATAAGGATTAATAGAAATGGCAAGTTATACTGAAGCCAAGCACAAGTACATGTAAAGTTATTATTCATCAGCTACTTACTACTATTCTTAACACTATAGTATCGATACGACTTGAGATCAATTCAGCTCGAGTAACCAGACTTCTTTATTCCATAAACTTACCCTGCATTCATCCAAAAATACGTTACCCTTCAGTCCGCTGTTTTCCGCACTGGCCAGGTACAGACAGTCGACAACTGCACGTCCCTTCGGTTCAGGGGGTGTGAGTCAGGTTTCCTTTATGACTGAAACACACACACACAGTCCCGAACCTTCGTACTTTTTATCTGATCTGTCGGCTGTGTCTTAAAACAGGCCAACCAATTAGGGTCAGCCAAATCTTTAATGTGGTTAGCGTTGTCACTTTGGCTGTATAATTTATGCTTACTTATCTCCTTGTGTCGCTTACTTATTTCCTTGTAGCCAATTGTTTAAAATGTGAGTTAGACACGCTGTGCCTGGGGAAACAACTTATGTCACCTTATAGGAGTTAGCATAATGTGTTTTCTGCTTGCAGCATGTTTTGACCACAAGACTTAGCTTACTTATGCAAAGCTTGCCCTTTTCACCTCTGCAAAGCGTGCCCTTTTTACCTTTGCAAAGCGGAAGTTTGAGGTCTAACATTGACAATACCTTTGTTCATTTTAAGCTTGGCAATACTTTTGTTCAGAGATTAATCACAGTCACCATGGCATGAATGGAGCTGGGTTCTCCGTCTGCAGCTTCTGCCCCTCCTCCCAGGTCCAGAGGGGGCTCATGTGGCAGTGGGGTGTGGTGGGGCTGCGGTAGATGCCGTGGTTGTGGGGATTGGGGGCTGGGTCCTCAGAGGACCAAGGACAGTGGGACCAGACAGTGTCCATCACCTCTTGAATGCTAATGCCTCGGCCCTGGCTGTGCATGGATCCCCCAGCTGAGCTTTCCCCTGGGCCAGCCTGATTGGGATGTGGGGTGCTGGGGGACCCTCCAAGAGAAGCAGGCACTGGGAGGGGGGTGTTGGGTAGAGGGCGGTTTGGTGCAGTGGGAGGTTTCGCTGGAAGATCTCCTCTTCTGCAAACAGGAATTGATGCAAGTCAGGTCTCTGGCTCGTGTTATGCAGGAGGCTGGGTGAGATGATCAGACTGCTCCTTGCTGACCTGACAAT
>NW_020699473.1:0-1179 GCF_002925995.2 Terrapene triunguis | reverse complement strand
GCAATACCAGCTTCAGATTGCATCATTCATTGTTTTGCCTAAAAAGCAAGTACTGTCCAAACCCAATCATAGATTTATTCATAGATCCAGTCAAAGATGTATTTTAGTCATTTCTGGTTTAAATTGAGATCCCTTCCCTTTATAACTCACGTATCCTCCGCCATTCCCAAGTCAAGGGTCGTATATACTGACCCAATAGCATATCTTGAAAACTAGAGCCAATCAACAATTTTAAGCATCATTTTCGTTCTCAGTGACCCAGAATTAGTAAAGTTTGACTACATTTATTTCAGAAGCATTTTAGCTGTAGAGCAGTGTTATTACTCTAAAAAGGTTTTTAATGACTTTCGACTATAAAGGCAACACAGACAAAATAGGAAAAGCAAAAATAAAGACCAACACTAATAAGGATTAATAGAAATGGCAAGTTATATTGAAGACAAGCACAAGTACATGTAAAGTTATTATTCATCAGCTACTTACTACTATTCTTAACACTATAGTATCGATACAACTTGAGATCAATTCAGCTCGAGTAACCAGACTTCTTTATTCCATAAACTTACCCTGCATTCGTCCAAAAATACGTTACCCTTCAGTCGGCTGTTTTCCGCACTGGCCAGGTACAGACAGTCGACAACTGCACATCCCTTCGGTTCAGGGGGTGTGGGTCAGGTTTCCTTTATGACTGAAACACACACACAGTCCCGAGCCTTCGTACTTTTTATCTGATTTGTTGGCCGTGTCTTAAAACAGGCCAACCAATTAGGGTCACCCAAATCTTTAATGTGGTTAGCGTTGTCACTTTGGCTGTATCATTTATGCTTACTTATCTCCTTGTGTCGCTTTGACCGTATAATTTATGCTTACTTATTTCCTTGTAGCCAATTGTTTTAAATGTGGGTTAGACACGCTGTGCCTGGGGGAACAACTTATGTCACCTTATAGGAGTTAGCATAATGTGTTATCTGCTTGCAGCATGTTTTGACCACAAGACTTAGCTTACTTATGCAAAGCTTGCCCTTTTCACCTCTGCAAAGTTTGCCCTTTTTACCTTTGCAAAGCGGAAGTTTGAGGTCTAACATTGACAATACCTTTGTTCATTTTAAGCTTGGCAATACTTTTGTTCAGAGATTAATCACAGTCACCATGGCATGAATGGAGCTGGGTTCTCCCTCT
>NW_020699472.1:0-1671 GCF_002925995.2 Terrapene triunguis | reverse complement strand
AGTCCTATTCAGTGTCTACTCGGCGCTTCTTGGCTTGTCTCTTGTATTCATTAAATGGAGCATCTCTTGTCACTGTCCAGCAATAGTCTGCAAGCATTGATGTGCTCCATTTGCCCTGATAGTGTTTCTCCATTGTTGCAATGTCCTGGTGAAATCACTCGCCGTGCTTGTCGCTCACTGCTCCGCAGTTTGGTGGAAAAAAATCTAGATGAGAGTGCAAAAAATGTATCTTTAGTGACATGTTGCAACCAAGGCTTTTGTATGCCTTGAGGAGGTTTTCCACCAACAACCTGTAGTTGTCTGCCTTGTTGTTTCCGAGAAAATTTATTGCCACTAACTGGAAGGCTTTCCATGCCATCTTTTCCTTGCCACGCAGTGCATGGTCAAATGCATCATCTCGAAGAAGTTCACGAATCTGAGGACCAACAAAGACACCTTCCTTTATCTTAGCTTCACTTAACCTTGGAAATTTTCCACGGAGGTACTTGAAAGCTGCTTGTGTTTTGTCAATGGCCTTGACAAAGTTCTTCATCAGACCCAGCTTGATGTGTAAGGGTGGTAACAAAATCTTCCTTGATTCAACAAGTGGTGGATGCTGAACACTTTTCCTCCCAGGCTCCAATGACTGTCGGAGTGGCCAATCTTTCTTGATGTAGTGGGAATCTCTTGCACGACTATCCCATTCGCAGAGAAAACAGCAGTACTTTGTGTATCCAGTCTGCAGACCAAGCAAGAGAGCAACAACCTTCAAATCGCCACAAAGCTGCCACTGATGTTGGTCATAGTTTATGCACCTCAAATGTTGTTTCATGTTGTCATAGGTTTCCTTCATATGGACTGCATGACCAACTGGAATTGATGGCAAAACATTGCCATTATGCAGTAAAACAGCTTTAAGACTCGTCTTCGATGAATCAATGAGCAGTCTCCACTCATCTGGATCGTGAACGATGTTGAGGGCTGCCATCACACCATCGATGTTGTTGCAGGCTACAAGATCACCTTCCACGAAGGAGAATGGGACAAGATCCTTTTGACGGTCACGGAACATGGAAACCCTAACATCACCTGCCAGGAGATTCCACTGCTGTAGTCTGGAGCCCAACAGCTCTGCCTTAGTCTTGGGTAGTTCCAAATCCCTGACAAGGTCATTCAGTTCACCTTGTGTTATGAGGTGTGGTTCAGAGGAGGAGGATGGGAGAAAATGTGGGTCCTGTGACATTGATGGTTCAGGACCAGAAGTTTCATCCTCTTCCTCGTCTGACTCAAGTGAGAATGATTCTGGTGCATCAGGAACCGGCAGTCCTTCTCCGTGGGGTACTGGGCGTATAGCTGATGGAATGTTTGGATAATGCACAGTCCACTTTTTCTTCTTTGACACACCTTTCCCAACTGGAGGCACCATGCAGAAGTAACAGTTGCTGGTATGATCTGTTGGCTCTCTCCAAATCATTGGCACTGCAAAAGGCATAGATTTCCTTTTCCTGTTCAACCACTGGCGAAGATTTGTTGCACAAGTGTTGCAGCATATGTGTGGGGCCCACCTCTTGTCCTGATCTCCAATTTTGCAGCCAAAATAAAGGTGATAGGCTTTCTTAACCATAGTGGTTATACTGCGCTTTTGTGATGCAAAAGTCACTTCACCACAAACATAGCAGAAGTTATCTGCAC
>NW_020699471.1:0-1631 GCF_002925995.2 Terrapene triunguis | reverse complement strand
GCTGGTCACAGTGGTTGTGGAGCAGATCAACGTGATGCAGGGCATACCGCCGTCGGGGAAGGGCGGCTTTGACGTCAAAGCCCTGCGAGCCTTCCGCGTGCTGAGACCCCTGCGCCTGGTGTCCGGAGTGCCAAGTGGGTGAAAGCTGCCCAGACGGCAGGCGGCTCGCTGGCGGTAGGCTAGGGTCACAGCAGCTGCAGTAGGCTTCCCCTTCGCACGGGTCTGTGGCCCGCCCCCAGCTGGGCCTCGGCGGAATTCCAACCGATCAGCAAAGTCTAGATCAGGGGTGGCCAACCTGAGCCTGAGAAGGAGCCAGTAGTGACCAATGTACATTGCCAAAGAGCCACAGTAATACGTCAGCAGCCCCCAATCAGCTCCCTCCCCCCCCCTCCGCGTCCCAGAGCCTCCCACCCTCCGACAGCCCCGCCGATCAGCACCTCCCCCTTCCTCCCCGCACCTCCCGATCAGCTGTTTCGTGGCGTGCAGGAGGCTCTGGGGGCAGGGCCGGCTCCAGGGTTTTGGCCGCCCCAAGCAGCCAAACAACAACAAAAAAAGCCGCGATCGCGATCTGCGGCGGCAATTTGGCGGGAGGTCCTTCGCTCCGAGCCGGAGTGAGGGACCGTCCGCCGAATTGCCGCCGAATAGCTGGACGTGCCGCCCCTCTCCGGAGTGGCCGCCCCAAGCACCTGCTTGACAAGCTGGTGCCTGGAGCTGGCCCAGTCTGGGGGGGAGGGGGAAGAGCGAGGGCACGGCAGGCTCAGGGGAGGGGGCAGGAAGGGGTGAAGTGGGGCCAGGGCCTATGGCAGAGCCAGGGGTTGAGCAGTGAGCACCCCCCGGCACATTGGAAAGTTGGCGCCTGTAGCTCCAGCCCCGGAGTCGGTGCCTATACAAGGAGCTGCATGTTAACTTCTGAAGAGCCGCATGTGGCTCCGGAGCCACAGGTTGGCCACCCCTGATCTAGATAGTCCCAGTGCTAGTGCCCCTCGTGGAGACATAACCCACCAAGACCCAGCATGCGCCAATCCCACCATAGCCTGTTGTGAAAGGAGCTGGTGGGGGTCACCCCAGTGTCTAGGAGCCAGATGCCCCCATCCTGAGACCATCTCCCAAGGAGGTGGACTGCGGGGACTCAGCCTTCCCCGATCCCTCTGGGGCAGTGTGAGGGGGCCTGGAGCTGCTGCTGCCTGTAATGGGATTGAGAGATTTCAGTCACCAGGGCTTTCCTTCTCACACACCCCTCTCCTGGGACATGTAGGGACACATGCTGGGGAGGAAGGATGGCCTAGTGGTTGACACCAGTGAGAGCTGGGCCCAGGTCCCTCCCTCTCTTCCCTGCCATGTACTGCGGTGGCGAAGCGGTTCAATGTGTCTGTGAGACGCCGTGCTGCCAGTTAGGAGGGGAGGGGGTGTGACCTGTTACCCTTCTCTCTCTCTCTCTCGGCTGCAGGCCTGCAGGTGGTTCTGAACTCCATCATCAAGGCCATGGTGCCCCTGCTCCACATCGCCCTGCTGGTCCTCTTCATGATCATCATCTACGCCATCGTCGGGCAGGAGCTGTTCAAGGGAAAGTTGCACAAGACCTGCTACTACATCGGGACAGGTCTGGAACGTGGGCGACCCTCCCACCAGCC
>NW_020699470.1:0-1770 GCF_002925995.2 Terrapene triunguis | reverse complement strand
AAAGCCCTGCGAGCCTTCCGCGTGCTGAGACCCCTGCGCCTGGTGTCAGGAGTGCCAAGTGGGTGAAAGCTGCCCGGATGGCAGGCGGCTCGCTGGCGGGAGGCTAGGGTCACAGCAGCTGCAGTAGGCTTCCCCTTCGCATGGGTCTGTGGCCAGCCCCCAGCTGGGCCTCAGCGGAATTCCAACCGATCAGCAAAGTCTAGATCAGGGGTGGCCAACCTGAGTCTGAGAAGGAGCCAGTATTGACCAATGTACATTGCCAAAGAGCCACAGTAATACGTCAGCAGCCCCCAATCAGCTCCCTCCCCCCCCCGCTCCCAGAGCCTCCCACCCTCTTGACAGCCCCGCCGATCAGCATCTCCCCCTACCTCCCCGCACCTCCCGATCAGCTGTTTCGTGGCGTGCAGGAGGCTCTGGGGGCAGGGCCGGCTCCAGGGTTTTGGCCGCCCCAAGCAGCCAAACAAAACAAAAAAAAAGCCGCGATCGTTATCTGTGGCAGCAATTTGGCGGGAGGTCCTTCGCTCCGAGCCGGAGTGAGGTACCGTCCGCCGAATTGCCGCCGAATAGCTGAACGTGCCGCCCCTCTCCGGAGTGGCCGCCCCAAGCACCTGCTTGACAAGCTGGTGCCTGGAGCCGGCCCTGTCTGGGTGGGAGGGGGAAGAGCGAGGGCACGGCAGGCTCAGGGGAGGGGGCAGGAAGGGGTGAAGTGGGGGCAGGGCCTATGGCAGAGCCAGGGGTTGAGCAGTGAGCACCCCCCGGCACACTGGAAAGTTGGCGCCTGTAGCTCCAGCCCCGGAGTCGGTGCCTATACAAGGAGCCGCATGTTAACTTCTGAAGAGCCGCATGTGGCTCCGGAGCCACAGGTTGGCCACCCCTGATCTAGATAGTCCCAGTGCTAGTGCCCCTCGCGGAGACATAACCCACCAAGACCCAGCATGCGCCAATCCCACCATAGCCTGTTGTGAAAGGAGCTGGTGGGGGTCACCCCAGTGTCTAGGAGCCAGATGCCCCCATCCTGACACCATCTCCCAAGGAGATGGACTGCGGGGACTCAGCCTTCCCCAATCCCTCTGGGGCAGTGTGAGGGGGCCTGGAGCTGCTGCTGCCTGTAATGGGATTGAGAGATTTCAGTCACCAGGGCTTTCCTTCTCACACACACCCCTTCTGGGACATGTAGGGACACATGCTGGGGAGGAAGGATGGCCTAGTGGTTGACACCCGTGAGAGCTGGGCCCAGGTCCCTCCCTCTCTTCCCTGCCATGTGCTGCGGTGGCGAAGCGGTTCAATGTGTCTGTGAGACGCCGTGCTGCCAGTTAGGAGGGGAGGGGGTGTGACATGTTACCCTTCTCTCTCTCTCTCTCAGCTGCAGGCCTGCAGGTGGTCCTGAACTCCATCATCAAGGCCATGGTGCCCCTGCTCCACATCGCCCTGCTGGTCCTCTTCATGATCATCATCTACGCCATCGTCGGGCAGGAGCTGTTCAAGGGAAAGTTGCACAAGACCTGCTACTACATCGGGACAGGTCTGGAACGTGGGCGACCCTCCCACCAGCCGGGGGGCCATGCCATAACCCTCCCAGCCACACCATATAGCCATATAACCATATGACGTGGCTGGGAGGTGTATGCCATATCTGGGGGCGTTATATGACTACATGGCATGGCTGGGAGGTGTATGGCATGGTTGGGGGCATTATAAGGCTATATGGCATGACTGAGAGGTGTATGGCATATCTGGGGGCGTTATATGGCTGTATGGCATGGCTGGGAA
>NW_020699469.1:0-2407 GCF_002925995.2 Terrapene triunguis | reverse complement strand
TGCATACTAGTAAATTTACTCTTCCTTTACATTTTGACAAAGCTGAAGCTCTGTAATACAATCATACAGGGAGAGGTATACCAACACCTCGGCACACCCACAGGAGTCCGCATCTGACAGACCCCCGAAGACACCATCGCGGAGATCCTGCGAGACACGGCCCAAATCGACTCCTCCCTGCTCACCCCCTGGCAAAAGATCAATGCCCTCAATACCTTCCTGATCCCCCGCATCTCCTTTGTCCTCAGGGGATCGGCCATAGCCAAGGTGCCCCTGAACAAGGCCGACAACACCATCAGGCAGCTGGTGAAGAAGTGGCTCTACCTTCCCCAGAGGGCCAGCACGGACATCATTTACATTTCCCACAGGCAGGGCGGCGCCAACGTACTTCGGATGGGTGACCTGTGCGACATGGCGGTGATGACCCACGCCTTCCGCCTCCTGATATGCCCGGACCCGACGGTGAGGAGCATCGCGCAGGAAGCCGTACGGGCCGTGGTCAGGAAACGCATCGCCAGGGCCCCCTCCGAGCAGGACATCGCCACTTACCTCAGCGGCTTCCTGGAGGCTGAGTTTGGGAGAGAGGGGGAGACCTATCCTCTCTCTGGTCCTGTGCCCACAACGCCTTGAGATGCCTGGGTAAGAGGATCGGCTGCTGCTGGAAGTGGTGCGAGGAGCGCCGGGAGCTGGGAATACTGGTACCACGCTTAAAGACCCCAGACCACACCAACATCACCCCAACCGCCAAAGCTATGCTGGAAAAGACCCTGAAGGACACCATCCGTTGCCACTATGCCGAGAACCTCAAGCGGAAGCCGGACCAGGGCAAGGTGTTCGAGGTGTCCAGCAAGTGGGACGCCAGCAACCACTTCCTCCCCGGGGGCAGCTTCACCAGGTTCGCCGACTGGCGGTTCGTCCACAGGGCCCGACTCAACTGCGTTCCTCTCAACGGAGCCATCCACCATGGCAACCGAGTCAAGCGCTGCAGGAAGTGCGGCTATGCAAACGAGACCCTGCCCCACGTCCTGTGTGGATGCAAACAGCACTCCAGAGCCTGGCAGCACCGCCACAATGCCATCCAGAACAAGCTGGTGAAAGCCATCCTGCCGTCCCTGGGGAAGATCACCCTCGACTCCGCCATCCCCGGGACAGACAGCAGACTACGACCCGACATCGTCGTGACAGACGCAGAAAAGAAGAAGGTCCTCATCGTAGACGTCACAGTGCCTTTTGAAAACCGGTCACCGGCCCTCCACGAGGCCCGAGCACGGAAGACGTCAAAGTACACCCCGCTGGCCGAGACCTTGAAAGCCCAGGGCTACGAGGTCCAGATACACGCCCTGATCGTGGGAGCCCTGGGCTCGTGGGACCCCCACAACGAGCCGGTTCTGAGAGCGTGCGGAGTCGGTCAACGCTACGCCTGGCTCATGAGACAGCCCATGGTGTCCGACACCATCAGGTAGTCCAGAGACATTTATACGGAACACATCACAGGACACCGTCAATACCGCATTGAGTAACCGAGACCGCCGACCAGGGAAATAACCCACTTCCTTCCCTGAAGGACCAAGGGATGCGCCCCACCCATGTAATTATCCGCTACACCGATACTGACTCGGACTCCTTATTCATTCCATGGGTGCCCGAGCCCACTTATCCACTGACACTTTAAAAACCCTTGCACCCCAATCTGGGTCTATGCAGGTTATGCGATATGTATGTATATTCTCAGCCTTGCAAACGATACCTGTAACCCCCATAACCCAAGCCAGACCCCAGATGTACAGTACTGTTACCGCCTGAGGGGCTCGAGGCGGACTTCAAAATGGTCCGTGGCCCGGTGTGCTTAGCACCAATAAGGACACCGAGGGGAGAAAGCAAGCCAAGTTTATTTCAGAGCTCTGAAATGGCACTAGGAGACCAGCATGCCTCAAATCCAGTGCCACAAATACAAATAACTTTTGCCTTTTATACCCCAAGCTGTTTCTGTGTAAGCCTTTGTCTGTTAACTCCCTCTTACTACTCCCACCCCTCCCTTCTCTAGCCGTTACAATTAGAAAAGTTCCCATACGCCTGCTTATCTTTCGGCCTTGCAAGGCCTGTTTACAGCAGCTGCCTGCTAGAAAAGCTGACCCTTACATTTCTACTTCAGCCTATAAGCAGTTAGCCTAAAAGTAGGTGAGAGTTCACAAGATGGAGTCTGGGGGTTCAGATAGGCCCAGAGCAAAAGAGCTTCATCGACACTTTGGCCTTCCACTCTCCCGAGTTACCTGGTAGCTATGCCTAGAGGCCCCCAACAGTACCTTGCCTCTTAACTCATGTATATTTCATTTTAAACATTCACTTTAATAAAATTTTTAATTCTCTTGCTAGTTCAATTCCACTATGAAGCAGTTTGGACTAGCTA
>NW_020699468.1:0-1008 GCF_002925995.2 Terrapene triunguis | reverse complement strand
TTTTGTTTTGTACTTATGCTGTAAACCCTGGCATAAATATAAGGACAAATTGGGCCTGATGCTCCTTCCATACCAGTCTGACACTGGTGCAAATCCACTCACTTAAGTGAAGTAACTTCTGATTTACATCAGGCTAAGTGACAGGAGAAATTGCCCCATTGATGCCTATGGAGTTACTCTTGCTTTATACTGTGGTGTGTAAGTGGAGAATCTTCTCCCTTTTCTTCAGCAGACGTACTCCTAATTTGCACTGGTGTGAGTGAGTGGAGAATGAGCCCCATTTACTTTAGTAGAATTACTCTTGATTTACACCAAAGTGAGTGAAAAGGGACTAAATTGTACCTTTAACACGTGAAATTCACTGCAGTAGTAATTCATTGAGGCAAGTAAATAAGGTCACACAGATTTATCTTAGGTAAGTGTAGTAACCCTCACCCTGACACAAGCAGCTGCAGAAAATGCTGTCCTGGGGAGAGAGATGGCCAGTGAGAGGGCAGCTCGAGCTGGGAAGGGGCTCAGAATCCGCCCGAAGGGGCAGATTGAAACAAGCTGTGAGAGGAGAAGAATCTAGATTCTGAGTTAGCGGCTGAAGTGGAATTTGGGGTAGGAGGTGAGTTGATAAAATAAAATTAACAGGAGAATAAAAGTCAGAGACTGGGAAGTGGGAAGGAGGAAAGAAGGAAAATAGGAAAGGTTTCAGGTCAGGAGAAGCTGAAAAAACTAGACCTGGGTATGTGAGCTGACACTATTAGAGAAGAGAAGTAGAGGGAAATAAAATCTACAGGTGCACCAGAAAGAGAGTATCAAGGGACAAAAACTGAAAGGAGATATAATTGGTGTAAAAGGGGAATTGATCAAAAAGTTGTGTTAGATGAAAACAGATCCTGAAAACAGTAAATCAGAAGCTCACCCACAAAGGACCGAAGGTATGTGAATAGAGAGAATGACTGTTTGAACATCTATTGACAGAATACAGTTCAAAGATGCCTAAGGGACAAGTGTGGGCCC
>NW_020699467.1:0-1808 GCF_002925995.2 Terrapene triunguis | reverse complement strand
AGAAGAGGATTTACAATAGGGGAAAAGAGCATCTCAGAGAAAAGGAAATGTGAAAAAAATCCCCAGAATTCTGTATGAAGTGATGTAATACCTAGGCCACTACTTCAGTGATATGAGGCAAGGATGTTGAGGGACCCCATTCAGCAATACTAAGGACCCTCACCAATTACAGTGAATTTTTTGGGGTAGAGAGAATAACAGGGATGAGAAAAAGAATTACATACTATAGGCTGGTGCATATTTGGTATTCTTCTCTTTAAGCTTAATTAGTGAGTCACAAAACACAAGAAAGTTCCCCATTTACAGTACAGTAATTACTATTTGCAGCTCAGAGCAGTTAATGTTACAGCAGCATTTGCTAGTCTATTCTAAGTATGAGGAAGACCATTAATACTATGCTAAAGGAATAGACAGCAGTGTGGTAAGCGAAAAAGGCTCATTTGTTCCTAAGGAACAGCTTGTAGCATGAAGTTGCATTGCTCCAGCAGGAGTCTCTGGAGGCATTGGAGTGGGTTGCCTTGCACCTTGTGTTGTCATTTTACTATGTGCATAATGAGTGTTAAATGCGACTAAAGCAGAACTCCCCACTCACTTGCCCCAATGGTAGCATTTGACACCTATTTGGTACTCTCTTTGCACAGATGTAAATGAGGCACTCGAGAATCAGGCACGGCATGTTTCAAGGTATGTCTGTGTCACCGTAGCTATGTCGGCATAAGCCTGTAGTGTTGATGCAGTCTGCACCGACCAAGGGTTTTTTCCCCATTCATGTAAGAACACCACTTCCATGAGTGGTGGTAGCTTGGTCAACATTAGGTCACTTTCATTGACGTTGTTGTGTCTACAGTGGGGGTTAGGTTGGCATAGCTATGCTGGTCAAAGGTGGGGATTTTTCATACCCCCGACTGATGTAGCTATGTTGGCCTATGTTTTAAGTATAGACCAGGCCTCAGATATGAACAGTATCTCTGGGAACATACAGGGAGTGCAGCCACCACACCACTCTAGGCCAGGGTTCAGCCTGTGCTCCCTAGGTGAGACAACAGATGAGTGAGTCCATGATTCTACCTCTGTCCATTTTGGAAAGGTTAGCAACAAATGTCAGGCTTAGCCTAGATCAGTCTTGGTACTCTGGGAAATGCACGGACAGTGATTATTCCCAGGCCCTGCTCAGGACCTCTAAGAGTGCGGAAGGTTTGTTGATTCATCTCCCCATCAATGCAGGGATAGACAAAATGAAGCCCAAAGGTGTTTACTTTAATGTTTGAGGATAGGTAGCTGCAGGGTCCCATTTCCTTCTGCTATGCTGCCATAAGGGATCTTTCATAATACATTTTTTTACAACATACTCCACATTATCCCTAACATAAGTGCTTATACCTTCTTTCAATTTGTACTAATTATGGTGGTTCCAGTAATTTTTCTTTCCATTATTTATTGTAAAGTTCCCCATTGTCTTTAGCTAAGTGAGATGTGGCAATCATGACACTGTGATAACAGTTGCTCAAACAAGATTGAGATCATAGAGAGGGAGAGTAGTCTCCCCTCCATTGATCTCAGCTGACTGTAGCAGCTAGAGAGGCTTAATAATACATATAATGTTTTAAGTGTGGCAATGTGGCAGGACATCTTCCATCAATCCAAACATCAGTGGAAGTGTCATTACCCAGGATGTCTAGTTTCCAAACTACAGAGCATGAAAGTTGAATAGAAAAAAATCCACTGGAATAGGAATTCAGGAAATTGTAGTACACAAAAGTGCTTAAAACTGTCAAAGGAAAAGGAAGAGAATAACTGAAAAATGTATC
>NW_020699466.1:0-2475 GCF_002925995.2 Terrapene triunguis | reverse complement strand
GCACCAACAAAATGTGTTTTGGTGCTATATGCAATTGTTAAATTACTGTAATTAATAACAAGTCTGATAGCAAAGTCTGGATCCAGAATGGAACTTCTGCAAAGTTGGGTTTGTTCAGAATGAGGGGATTGGTTTGGCCCATCATAGAAAGAAGGCTCAGCTGCTAAGTACAAATCCAGATTCAAACTTCCTTAAAGTTCACAGATGTTCTAGTCCAAATTTTTCTGTTCAGGCACGTAGGCATAACTGGGACACATTTTAAAAAATGAGGAGGGGTCCCCAGCCAGCAAGCAAGCCAGAATCTTTAGCCAGGTTCTTTGACTATTACTTATTCAGGAACAGGTTTATGTATAATGTAATATGTTAATATTTAATGTTACTTCCTACTTACCTGCTGTCAGGCAAGAAAAAGTCAGCATAGATACTTTGTAGCGAAAAGCTATAATTGCTCACTGAATTTACAATAACCCCCAAAGAGATAGCTAGATAGATAGATATTTGAAGACTTATTAAGGCAAACTCAAAGTAATGAAGTTACAGTGTTCTATGAAAAAGGTAAGTGCTAGTGCATTTAATCATTTATTGGCATTTTCTGGATTTATTTTACTCAGAAATACAAGTGCTGAATCGAAATGCTAATAAAAACATAATCTAAGTGCAGACTCAGCCTGACTGCAATTTGCAGTAGCATTGACGTGTAAATTCTTCACTCTGGTGATCTGCTGAACATGGATCCAACTTCCTGTTCTTGCAAATGAAGCCTTTTTCCATCTCCACCCCACCTTGTTGTTAGCAGGTGTCCTCTGCTTGAGGGACAAGAGGGTATTTTTTCCTCCCTGTACTTTTTTATTTTTTTTTGGACCAGAGAACGCCATGATATTCTTTAACCTTGTTTTCTACACAAACACCTAATAGCTGGTAGAAAAGACAAAGAAAGGTGAGATTCAGGATCTCTGTCTCTGATAGGATTGTTCTATAGGGTGTGGTTTACTAATAGCTTTATTATTTAACCATGTAAGCAAAGGAAGTACCCCAGCTTAGAGACAGCTCAGACATATCTACTTTCAGTCTGTAACTAGAACACTGTGTAGAAACAAGCAATTAAAAGGATCCCATGCCTGTAATCAATTGCACACAGGTTATCTTTGATTGCTCTTGCAAAGGACAAATTACACACAAGCCTTTTGCAAATGGAGGAGTTCCATTATCTTTTTTTTGAACACACTTCTCTGAAAACAAGGCCGGTCTTATTCCAAACCTCTTGGTTTAATTAAAAGGACACAAACATCTGATGATATTGCAGCATATCAAATGTTGCCCTGAAACTGCAAGCGAGTGAGATGGGGGTGGAAGAATTTCTTTTCCATAAAGACTGGTCTTTTTTACTGTGGCCATCTGTTTGCTCATGGTGAAAAGCCCCATTGCTGGTGTCCTAGCATTGCTTTGTCTTTGTGTGCCTGAAGGACATTCAATCTTGTGTCTCACACATGCTGCTCTATGACACTTTTTAACAACTGAGCTTTTGTTCTGCCTAAGAGACTCCCTGATAGGAACTGTAAATTTGGACATTGATATCCTGAAGGAACAGGCCATGAAGGGGAACACACAGGAAACTCTCAACAATTTAATGAAGCAGGCTATCAAACAACTCCCTCTCCCTTCCACACACTCCCCCAGAATTTCTAGCCTGCACAACAAATGACATGGATCCACACAACCCAAGAAAGAATCCCCCTAATCTGTATAATTTAAAGACACAAATGTATTGCTTCCACTGGGATGCATGTTATCATTTAAACATTATTTCAGATGAACAATTCTTTATGCCACTTATTAATTATTACTAAAATGCAATAATAATTGAGGATTAATTGTGAGAAATGTCAGGGGGCATATTCCAATAGAAGAAACAGTTTCAGTGCATACTAGGAATCCCCCTGCAGTGGGGGGAATTGCTCAGTTTGATGTGAATTCCTAGTTAATTGCAATCACGGCTTTTGAAGTTGTATAGAATGCATAAGCTCTTAGCAATACTTGAAATGATTATCAAATTAGATGTCCACATTGAACCCATTTAAATATTCTAGCTGGCTTTAGGGGAGGGGGGACGACTCTGTTTTCATAATTGTTTCTACTGTAATTGCAAAGGAAAAAAAGTCCATCTTTTGGCTGTTCCATGCTGCCAGTTGCATTCTGAAGTCTCTCCTCCATGCTTCATTTACATGTTAACATGCAAACATTGTAAGTTGGAAACCATTGTTGAGTTGATGTTTTCAGTTTCCTGGAAGGCAGGAGTGGAATGGTAAACTGTTTTCATTTGGATTTCCCCCCTCCATTCCAGAAGTTCAAAGTAAAACTATAGCTTTCTAACAGCGTGCATTAGTCCTTTTAGCTTCAGCAGCATGGCTGGTGTCTGGGCATAGAAGGCAGAAGAGGATTTACAATAGGGGAAAAGAGCATCTCAGAGAAAAGGAA
>NW_020699465.1:0-1823 GCF_002925995.2 Terrapene triunguis | reverse complement strand
TGTGATATATGCCATCATGTGCCAGCAATGCCCCTCTGCCATGTACATTGGCCAAACCGGACAGTCTCTACGCAAAAGAATTAATGGACACAAATCTGACATCAGGAATCATAATACTCAAAAACCAGTGGGAGAACACTTTAACCTGTCTGGCCATTCTATGACAGACCTGCGGGTGGCTATCTTAAAACAGAAAAACTTCAAAAACAGACTCCAACGAGAGACTGCTGAGCTGGAATTGATATGCAAACTAGACACAATCAACTCAGGGCTAAATAGGGATTGGGAATGGCTGAGCCATTACAAACATTGAATCTATCTCCCCTTGTAAGTATTCTCACACTTGCTTCTTATCAAACTGTCTGTACTGGGCTATCTTGATTATCACTTCAAAAGTTTTTTTTCTCTTACTTAATTGGCCTCTCAGAGTTGGTAAGACAACTCCCACCTGTTCATGCTCTCTGTATGTGTGTATATATATCTCCTCAATATATTTCACTCTATATGCATCCGAAGAAGTGGGTTGTAGCCCACGAAAGCTTATGCTCTAATAAATTTGTTAGTCTCTAAGGTGCCACAAGTACTCCTGTTATTTTTGCGGATACAGACTAACACGGCTGCTACTCTGAAACCTATTTGGTACTCTCTTTGCACAGATGTAAATGAGGCACTCGAGAATCAGGCACGGCATGTTTCAAGGTATGTCTGTGTCACCGTAGCTATGTCGGCATAAGCCTGTAGTGTTGATGCAGTCTGCACCAACCAAGGGTTTTTTCCCCATTCATGTAAGAACACCACCTCCATGAGTGGTGGTAGCTTGGTCAACGTTAGGTCACTTTCATTGACGTTGTTGTGTCTACAGTGGGGGTTAGGTTGGCATAGCTATGCTGGTCAAAGGTGGGGATTTTTCATACCCCTGACTGATGTAGCTATGTTGGCCTATGTTTTAAGTATAGACCAGGCCTCAGATATGAACAGTATCTCTGGGAACATACAGGGAGTGCAGCCACCACACCACTCTAGGCCAGGGTTCAGCCTGTGCTCCCTAGGTGAGACAACAGATGAGTGAGTCCATGATTCTACCTCTGTCCATTTTGGAAAGGTTAGCAACAAATGTCAGGCTTAGCCTAGATCAGTCTTGGTACTCTGGGAAATGCACGGACAGTGATTATTCCCAGGCCCTGCTCAGGACCTCTAAGAGTGCGGAAGGTTTGTTGATTCATCTCCCCATCAATGCAGGGATAGACAAAATGAAGCCCAACGGTGTTTACTTTGATGTTTGAGGATAGGTAGCTGCAGGGTCCCATTTCCTTCTGCTATGCTGCCATAAGGGATCTTTCATAATACATTTTTTTACAACATACTCCACATTATCCCTAACATAAGTGCTTATACCTTCTTTCAATTTGTACTAATTATGGTAGTTCTAGTAATTTTTCTTTCCATTATTTATTGTAAAGTTCCCCATTGTCTTTAGCTAAGTGAGATGTGGCAATCATGACACTGTGATAACAGTTGCTCAAACAAGATTGAGATCATAGAGAGGGAGAGTAGTCTCCCCTCCATTGATCTCAGCTGACTGTAGCAGCTAGAGAGGCTTAATAATACATATAATGTTTTAAGTGTGGCAATGTGGCAGGACATCTTCCATCAATCCAAACATCAGTGGAAGTGTCATTACCCAGGATGTCTAGTTTCCAAACTACAGAGCATGAAAGTTGAATAGAAAAAATTCCACTGGAATAGGAATTCAGGAAATTGTAGTACACAAAAGTACTTAAAACTGTCAAAGGAAAAGGAAGAGAATAACTGAAAAATGTATC
>NW_020699464.1:0-1720 GCF_002925995.2 Terrapene triunguis | reverse complement strand
GCACCAACAAAATGTGTTTTGGTGCTATATGCAATTGTTAAATTACTATAATTAATAGGAGTACTTGTGGCACCTTAGAGACTAACAAATTTATTAGAGCATAAGCTTTCGTGGGCTACAACCCACTTCTTCGGATGCATATTGAGTGAAACATATTGAGGAGATATATATACACACATACAGAGAGCATGAACAGGTGGGAGTTGTCTTACCAACTCTGAGAGGCCAATTAAGTAAGAGAAAAAAAACTTTTGAAGTGATAATCAAGGTAGCCAGGTACAGACAGTTTGATAAGAAGCAAGTGTGAGAATACTTACAAGGGGAGATAGATTCAATGTTTGTAATGGCTCAGCCATTCCCAATCCCTATTTAGCCCTGAGTTGATTGTGTCTAGTTTGCATATCAATTCCAGCTCAGCAGTCTCTCGTTGGAGTCTGTTTTTGAAGTTTTTCTGTTTTAAGATAGCCACCCGCAGGTCTGTCATAGAATGGCCAGACAGGTTAAAGTGTTCTCCCACTGGTTTTTGAGTATTATGATTCCTGATGTCAGATTTGTGTCCATTAATTCTTTTGCGTAGAGACTGTCCGGTTTGGCCAATGTACATGGCAGAGGGGCATTGCTGGCACATGATGGCATATATCACATTGGTAGATGTGCAGGTGAACGAGCCCGTGATGGTATGGCTGATGTATCCCCGATAATGTCACAGCTAACCTGGTGGCTGAACTCTGTGACTTTGTCCTCACCCACAACTATTTCACATTTGGGGACAATATATACCTTCAAGTCAGCGGCACTGCTATGGGTACCCGCATGGCCCCACAGTATGCCAACATTTTTATGGCGGACTTAGAACAACGCTTCCTTAGCTCTCGTCCCCTAACGCCCCTACTCTACTTGCGCTACATTGATGACATCTTCATCATCTGGACCTATGGAAAAGAAGCCCTTGAGGAATTCCACCATGATTTCAATAATTTCCATCCTACCATCAACCTCAGCCTAGATCAATCCACACAAGCGGTCCATTTCCTGGACACTACTGTGTTAATAAGCGATGGTCACATAAATACCACCCTGTACCGGAAACCTACTGACCGCTACACTTACCTACATGCCTCCAGCTTCCATCCAGGACACACCACACGATCCATTGTCTACAGCCAAGCTCTAAGATATAACCGCATTTGCTCCAATCCCTCAGATAGAGACAAGCACCTACAAGATCTCTATCAAGCATTCTTAAAACTACAATACTCACCTGCTGAAGTGAAAAAACAGATTGACAGAGCCAGACGAGTACCCAGAAGTCACCTCCTACAAGACAGGGCCAACAAAGAAAATAACAGAACACCACTAGCTGTCACCTTCAGCCCCCAACTAAAACCTCTCCAGCGCATCATTAGAGATCTACAACCTATCCTGAAAGATGATCCTTTACTCTCACAGATCTTGGGAGACAGACCTGTCCTTGCTTACAGACAACCCCCCAACCTAAAGCAAATACTCACCAGCAACCACACATCACTGAACAAAAACACTGACCCTGGAACCTATCCTTGTAACAAAGCCCGATGCCAACTCTGTCCACATATCTATTCAAGTGACACCATCATAGGGCCTAATCACATCAGCCATACCATCAGGGGCTCGTTCACCTGCACATCTACCAATGTGATATATGCCATCATGTGCCAGCAATGCCCCTCTGCCATGTACA
>NW_020699463.1:0-2045 GCF_002925995.2 Terrapene triunguis | reverse complement strand
TTATTTTTTATTTATATTAATGTTATTTCTCATATTAAGTAACTGAGTGAATAGTAACCAGTTGTGAAATGTTTCATAGACTTTAAAGTCAGAAGGGACCATCATGGTCATCTAGTCTGACCTCATGCACATTGCAGGCCACCAAACCTCAACTACCCACTCCTCTAATAGAGCCCTAATCTCTGTCACACTGACCAGCCCTGCTGCTATAACTGTCTGCTGTGGCTACTTGCAAAAGTGGCTACTCCATTCAAAGGGCTGGTCTACACCCAGCCGCTAGTTCGGCGGCTAGGGATCGAAGTTCTGGGTTCGACTTATCGCGTCTGGTCTGGACGCGATAAGTCGAACCAGGAAGTGCTCGCCGTCGACTGCGGTACTCCAGCTCGGCGAGAGGAGTACCGCGGAGTCGACGGGGAGCCTGCCTGCCGCGTGTGGACCGCGTCTGAACCGCGGTAAGTTCGAAGTAAGGTATGTCGAATTCAGCTACGTTATTCACGTAGCTGAAGTTGCGTACCTTACTTCGACTTGGGGGGTTAGTGTAGACCAGGCCAAACTTGGAGGCTGATAAACAGATTCCCATTGCAATGGAAAAGGTACCAATGGAAGCAGACAGAGTCAAAGGGTCAGTGAAAGGAGCTGACAAAGCAGCCAGGAAAGATGCCAGAAAAAAAATGCTGAGTTTGAAAGACAGAACACGACAGAATCCACCATGAACATGACTAGTGAGAGTAGCAAGGAAATAACAGAATAGTCCGCCTGTACTCTCACATGATCCAGGAACTTAAAAAACAGGGTCGCTATTTACTATGACTGCAAGGAAAAGCTTAATAGTGCAATGCCAGCAGTTTAAAAAATGAGAGGTAGTGAGTCATAATATCATTGAAACCGTATTTGAGCTGTTCAAAGCTGAAAGACTGAGAATGTTCCTGCTAGTGAGCTATTTGTGTAAAACAAAGGGATTATAAAACAAGGGCAGAAACATGATTTTTAACAATGGGCAGCTTGACAGCTGGAGAAAGCATTATCCCTGATACCTAATAAAACCTGTGTGGGCAGGCTGCTGGGGCTTGATGAGACCGGGAATTGGAAAGAGACTGCTTCAAAAGTGCTCTAAGGAGTGGGATTCACTTTCCACTCTCTTTCTGCCCTCTTCTGCCTTCTGAGACCAATCATCACCATTACTGGGAAGGCGGTTTCTGAGAAGGAAGGGAGAAAGTTTTTCTTTCTCCTCTCCCAACTGCTGGGTGAAGATTAGGGCTCCCTTGTTTGTCCCCTCCTCCCCCTTCCAGGAGAGGAAGTAGCCTTTTCTCATTGCCACTATCACCTTCTTGGTTTCTAGAAAAGGGAAGGTGTTTCTGTTCCTTCCCTCAGCCCATTCACTCACTCCCCCCCTCCCCCACGTACATACACGCACCCCAGTCCCCCTCAGATGCACTGCACAGCTGAGGAACTGACCTTTATCTTCAAATACAAATGAAATGAAGAGACTGGGACAAAATATGGCATCTCTTACAGCCTCTCTGTAATTTCCACTATTCATTCACAATGTGTCTTTTTTTGCCAAGTTAACTCAAATTATTATCTACACTGTAATTAATTCCTCTCAAATTAGCTTAGCTTCATTGAGAGTGGCTACACTGCAGAATAACATTCAAGCTGCACAAAGTGGTTGGTTGCATTAACTGTTCACAAGCAGAGCTAACTTGTGGGGTAGCCTGTACTCCCTAGTGGGCTGGCTAACTCGAGTTAAAAGCACCATCCCACTCAAGAGATTCTGTGTGTGGATAGGACTCTAGTTAGGGGCAACGCATGAATTCTAACTCAGATTAACTCTGCTGTGAACACAAGCCGTTAGCCATTTTTCCTCAAACACAGGCTGGTTGTGTCAGATTCATATACTTTTGCAACATTCACAGATTATGAGGTTGACTGTGTACTTCTGGCCCCCTTGCCTGTACCCATCAGTTATTAACTGTTACTGACTATAAAAAAGATTTGTGAATTTACTGGCATTGCTTAAGCCTGCTGTCTGCAACATTGAGACC
>NW_020699462.1:0-1530 GCF_002925995.2 Terrapene triunguis | reverse complement strand
GGGTCGTATTTCTGGTCCTGCTGCTTGCCGGGCGAGGCCGCGTAGCCGAAGTCCCCGCCGGGGTTGTCCTCGTCCGTCGGGTGGAAGGGATCATAAATATCCAGGTCTGGCGAGCGCAGGGGGCAGAGGTTGCTGTCCCCGCCCCCGGGGGGCGCCGCCTGCTGGGAGGAGGACGACGACGACGAGGAGGAGCAGGAGGAGGAGGAAGACGGGCTGGAATCGGCCTTTTCCAGGGCGCTGGCGGGGGGCGGCTGGGAGCGCTGGGCCTCCGGGTCCCTGCCTGCCGGGGCCTGGGGCCGCTGCTGCCCGTTGGAGACCCCCGTGCCGGTGCCCAGGGCCACCGCCCAGCGGCCGGGGACGCGCCGAGTCCTGCCCGTGCCGGGGAGCGGGGCTGCGCCCCCACGAGTCCTGTGTGGCCACTTAAGGTCCAGGGGGCCGGAAGGCGGGGCCAGGGCGACGGGGAGGCTGCCGGCTCCTCTCCAGCGCGGAGCCGAGGAGCTAGGCAGGGAGACTGCAGGGAAATGCAAAGAGGAGGGATGGGGGTGGCAATGGGACCAGCCTGGAAACCACCCCCCCCACCCCCCCTCCGCCAAGCATCTCGCATGCTCCCCCCACCCTGGGGCTGGATTGGGGCAGGTGCCCCTCAGAGGGGACAGGCCCCGTGTCCCATTCCCTGCCTCCTTGAGCCAGCCAGTCCCTGCCCTGGGGCTGGATGGGAGCCGGCACCTCCTAGAGGGGACAGGCCCCGTGTCCCATTCCCTGCCCCCCCTGAGCCAGCCAGTCCCCGCCCTGGGACCATATGGGAGCCAGCGCCTCCTAGAGGGGACAGGCCCGGTTCCCCATTCCCTGCCCCGGGGCCGGATGGGAGCCGGCACCCCCTAGAGGGGACAGGCCCCGTGGCCCGTCCTCCCCATCCCCGTCCCTACCTGATTTGTGCACCCTCCAGGCCCGCTCTCTCCTGAAGATGCCGGACGCAGCGGCCACGTCCCCCAGCCGCACCTCGGCCACCAGCTCCACCTCGTCCGGCTCTGCATCCCCACTGCCAGGAGGAGGAGAGGCCGGTCAGAGCTGGAGGGGGGCTTTGCACACCGCCCTGAGGGCTAGGGGGGACCCCTCCCCTTATGGGGCTCTGTGACGTGACTGGGCCTCTGCTGAGACCAGCAAATTCATGTCATCCACAACCCCTCTCCATTCCAGTCACACACCAGAGAGAGACCTCGGCTCCCCACGCCTTAGTCCCTCTGACAGTCCCTTTCTCCAACCATGAGCCCCCCACTCCCCTCCCAGAGCCAGGGATGGAACCCAGGAGTCCAGGATCCCAGGTCCCCCGCTGTGACCCCACTCCTCAGGTTCCCCCGCCCAGCTGGGGTGCACGGGACCTGCCCTTACCAGATGCCCGGGGGCCCCAGGAGCCCCTCGTCTCCCAGGAGGAGCTGGGTCTGCATGGAGGCGGCACACGACCTCTGCAGGAACTGCAGGGCCCCCGCCAGGCCGGAGAACAGGCCCAGGGCCTCGGGGACCTGGGGAGAA
>NW_020699461.1:0-5240 GCF_002925995.2 Terrapene triunguis | reverse complement strand
ATGTAGTAAGAGGAGGCCCTGAGAGATAAACCTTGGTATCAGAGGCCTGGTATGAGGCCTAAGGCCTGAACTAAAGTAATGGTCAAGACTTTGCTAACATAAAGCAAAGTTAAGCTGTGAGCTAGAGGCAGGCCCTGCTCACAGAAGCTGGCAAGGAAGGGGCTGATGCTGCAAAAAGATATATACCTAAAAAGTACTGAACACTAGATATTAAAACACTCCTATACTGGAACATTCCACAGATACCATGGAACAGGCCGACCCATCCCAATGACAGGGGCAAAAGGGTAAAATGATGGATAGATCGAACCAACATGTACAAGGTGAGAGGCGGCACCTTACTACGTAGAAGGGTTGTACCTTGCTGCGTAGAGGGGTTGCACCTCAATACGTCAGAAGTGATGTGTAACTTGTTTGTACCTGTGTATAAAAATGTATCCCTGGGGTGGTGTCTTTGTCCAGCCGAGGGGGCAGTGGAAAGTCCCGCCACTGAGCTGAGTCCATTGCCGAGCGGCACTTTCTAGCAGTATGCCCGGTAGACTAAGTAATCTACGGGGAACTGAAATTGTGTCAGGGTCGCAATAAACCTGGCCGAGGTGCCTTTGTACCTTACTAAGACTCTGTGGTTATTGGGGATTCTCGTCAGGTTTGCTGTATCAGCTATCTGCAGAGCTGGGACCGCACACAGAGGGAACACACGCACGCAGCCGAGTGATATCAACAGAGGAGAAAGCAGAGCACCACACCGGTAGCATCTGACAACACTGGTGACCCCGACCGCTGATCTGGTAAGTAAGCGAAACTGCCGTGGTAAGAATAGCTATCTAACATGGCAGTAAACCTCGAGCTAGGGAACCCCCTGATCCCCTCCCTTATAATCCCCACGGAGTTTAATAACTGTTGGACCCGCTGGATTGCCAGTAAGGGGGGTCCATATGAATTTAAAAAAGAGAGTGGGGAAACATGGACTGGCTTATGTAGAGCGATGGTAGAAACCGAGGCTCTGAGAAACAGTAATAAGAGTAAAAAAGCAAGAATTCTGCAACTTATGTCTCTGGCAGTGAGATGGCTCAGACAGCATGCTGGAATGCTGGCCAAACAAGTTACAGAAAAAACAGGAGAGGTAGAAGAGGTGACCCGGGCAGTTGAGCACTGGAAAGCCCAAGCCCTGTTAGCAGGGCAACAGGCCGTCCAAACTCATGATATGCTCGAGCAAGTGAAGCAGGAAAATAAAAAATTGGAAACAGCTGTAGAAAACCTGCAGAAGCAAAAAGCACTGTCCCCTGGGGTTCAGTGTTCTTCGAGTGCTTTTACAGTGCCTGAGGAACAGGTGGCTCTTGCCAAGTTAAGAGATGGAACATGGGACAGTTGGGATGGATGCTGCAATGGGGACATGTGGAATGACTCTGTTAAAACATCCTGTCATGACCCATGGGCAGGGGCTACAGCACCGCAACCGCCACCTTATGATAAAAGCCAGGTTCCAGTTAAACTTAAAATGAGACCTAGACTGGTGCCTGTCAGAACGGGACAAGTAAGTGCACAGAAGGAAAGAGTAGCAAACAATACTTTCACAGAATTGGTAAATCAAATGAAGGAAAATATGGAACAGTTCACAGAGCACATTAGAAGACAGGAGCTGCGACTTGATCGCAGGGGAGTGAATAAAAAAGAATTTCAAAGTAAAAAACCAAAATTAAGTGGGTTAACACCTAGAATTAATGCATTAACACATGGAGTTGCCCAAAACCAGTTAACTGCAGCAAAAAAGGGCACTCCGGCCATCCATTTGGCATGCACACAAAAGCAACAGACATTGGGGGAACAAATTCAGGTTTTACAAGAGCAGGTAACTACCCCCATTCTCCTCTCAAAGCCAGGATAAAAACCAGGGGCGCAGTTCCTAACTGTGCAGGTTCCCAACTGCTTTAACCCACGGAACCACACTCCACGCTCATATCTGAAAATAGAACATTCTTTCTCAAATATTTTTACATACTGGTTAAGTTTTGTCCTTTATATGCTTTCTCGGTTTACTAAACTTGCTGCTGCTGCCTGTACTTTCAAATACCTTGATAGAGTTAATCTCTCTTGGCTCAGGTCTCGCTACCTTCCTAGGTTGCTCTTCAACCCCCCTCCCCTTTCCCCCGCCTCTCCTCAATTCTGCTCTCTCTCTTTGTTTTAAAAAGTTAAAAGTTATAGTTTTTACAGAAACCTCCAAAACATACAGCAATTGAAAACAGAATAAAACAAGAAACAAAAAGAAAACAAGGTAAAAACTTTACTTTAAATAAATCCAGTAAATTAAGTATTTTAACCCTTCAGGAATGCAACAGCTGGAATTACTCCTAACTTTCTTGAAGATATGGTTGCCAAGCAACAGAAATGCACACTCTGCTTCTAATCCTAACCACTCACTAATATTTGAAACATGGGCTTTTCTTATTTCCATATAGCAGAGTTTTAAAATAATGTTAAATATAAAGTAATGCAAAATTCCTTGTTACCAAATTAATACAATACATTTGGCAAATATTAATATATTTTTAACAATTTATGTAACAAGTTTTAAATAAGGTAATAATTTGTTTATTCAAATATAACCCTTTTTATTTTTTATTTTTGTTTGCCTTACTTTGTATAGTTATGAATAGAATTCTGGCGCCATTTGTTGTTAATTGTAAGTTTGTCCTGTATGTCATGTGTGTTGTCTTGTGTTGTATGTTGTGTGTGTCACGTTACTATTTTTTATGATTTTTATTTTGTTGCAACAAAAATCAATTTTATACCCTTTTAAAAATTTATATATATGCGGTACCACATTATTTTAAGATCATGGTTGGGGTATAATCGTAGTATTATTAACACCAATTTTTGTGCACAGTTCAAAAAGGTTTCAGTTATAAATATATGTACATATATTTCTGCCTCAACAAATAATGCAATTGCATACAAAAAGAATTCTCTTATCAATCACAGTTTTGTTTTGTTTTTTAAGTTTTTTTTTATTTGTTATTCAAAGAAAAAATGTAAGGGGAAACCTTCAACATTAAGGTAAAGATAATATTAACAAAATGTTAATTTATAGTTATAAAAATGTCATAACCAAAATGTTTTAAAACAACAATTTATGCATAAAGCTAACCAAACAATTTGAACAGGTTTCCACCTTTGGCTCCCAAACATAACAAAGCATCATGAAAGTATACCCTCAAATACCCTCAAAGTACTGTATTTAAAATTTATTTTGGTTTAATTTTATAGTTGGTTTAATTTTTTATGCTTTTCTTTTGTTGTTATGTTATGTTATGTTAATGGGAAGCAGTGGTTGTTAAAGTTGTGCTTCTAAACAGTTAACAAGAGTGAAATTGGTATCACAAGCAAATTAACTCTAAAAAGCTTGGTAAAAATTCTGTTAACTCCTCCTTTGCTGAAACAAATTGTTCAGCAAGGGAAAGCAATACACCTTCTCATGGAAGATTGTGAGCATTTATTTTAGCCGTTAAGCATTACATTTCGTATAAAAATATTAGTAATGCACTTCAAATAAAAATGAATGTCTATACAATAATTGCAAAAGTATAGCTTGTGTTATAAAAGGCTTGGTCCCTATTACATTGTTCTTATTACATTGTAAACAAACTAAGTTAAACTGTGTATTAAGTTTTGTTAACAAAAAACAAACAAACAAAAATCCTTTATTATGTTAGCTAACTAGCTGTTTAAGTTGCATCCCACAGACCAAAGACACCAAAAAATATCACACCCTAAAGACACCAGATGATATCAGTATACAGTGAAGAAACCCCCAAGCATCAAGAACAGAAAAATGAAGTGCTTTATAAATAAGAGACTGGTTAAATACACCTCTACCATATATGGACAATTAAGTTAACAATCAGCTAAAAAAACACTAGCTGGACCAGGATAAGCCATCATTTAATTTCAACTTGGTTACTGTGTAAAAACAACTGTATTATTGCTGTACTACTGTATTATTGTTGTACTGTTGTCTTATTGCTGTATTGTATTATTGCTGTACAACATTTACAATATGCATAACCTTGCTAAACTGTTTAACCAACACACAGGTAAAAATCAACAAACAAATGGCAGCAAACAACGTGAAGGCAAAGAAAAAACAAAGTGGTAAACAAACAAAAAGTTACATAGTAACTACAAATTGGGTAAACAAATTGCCTGTTAGTACCAGTCATAATTTGGGTCAATGACACTGCATCCTAACTAAGGCACATGTTATTCAAAACAATCTTGTTCAGTGTCTGGGTACCAATACTACATCCTGACACAGCACTATTCGATACATTGGTTACTGTCCATTCAGTAGGTTATCTGGAAGACAGCCTCCATAAGAAACAACTGGATCTATGTCAACTACTGGTGTATCGCAAAGCCGCGCATCCAGTGGAACAAAGAAGCTAGCCACTTCTGTTTCCTGCCCAGTAAAGCTTACCAGAGGGTGACAACCAGCCATAAGGGTAACCTATAACATGAATGGACAGTACTGTGTAGTAACCAATTACAATATATTTATATATAAAGGCCTCAGTGGTAGTGTCACTACTCCAAATTTCTGTTTTACTTTGCATATACACAGCACTGTGGGAGACACTATCACAATCCCTATCCCAATATTTCAAAACACTCAGCCTACTACTAATGATGAGACAGGTAATAACTAGAATTGCCCTAATAGGAGTGTGTTTCTATCTGTGTCACCAAAGTAAAAGGACCAAAGTACAACACTGGACTGGAAAAACATGGTTATGCTTGGATATAAGGTGGTGTCATCTGTACACATACATACTATACATATATGCCCATACACACTACAAATATATATGCCATAACCATATAATTCATATATATTAATTATTTGGGAGTGCCTCTAAGGCTCAATCATAATACTACATTCCTCAGTCATGGTCCCGGGCCTAACATTCCCAGGCCCACCATAAGGGACTAAAAAATAATTGGATAATAAAATCTGTCCCTCAGTCGTACGAGGGAATGTGCAGACTAAAGAGACAGATGGGGCATAAGTGTATGGATGGTAAAATAAGGTAACCACGTAAAAGTGTTTAGCACGCTGGGTTATCTTTAGTCCATGCATTATGCTTTTCCGGGACGATGGGTAAACATTCTCCCCTTAAAAAGACAAAAAGTGGGGGAATGTAGTAAGAGGAGGCCCTGAGAGATAAACCTTGGTATCAGAGGCC
>NW_020699460.1:0-1544 GCF_002925995.2 Terrapene triunguis | reverse complement strand
AACGATGCAAAGGTGGTGACTGTCATGTCGAGGGCTGGGGCAGATCCGCACAGGCGGAGGGATCGACGGCCTCCAGCGGGCCCTGCAAGATCCCATGCTCGACCCCGAAGGCCAACAAGGAGTCGCGGAATCTGCGAGCCCGCCGGTAGGCCGCGATATCTCGCCGATCGGACCCTCGCCCCTCCCCCAAAAGTGCCTCCAGAGCCCGGAGGACGAGATGGAAGTCCCCCCAGCGCCGAAGGGCGAGCTGCACCTTACCCTGGGAACCACGGGTATCCGATAGAAAGAGGCGCAGCTCATCCCGCAGCGCGGAGGCGGAGGCAGCGGCCAAGCCGCCGCCGTCCTCCGGCAGGGCCCCCGAAGGGTCCTCACGGCCCACAGACAAACAAGGGGCCGAGCTCCGGCGCCGCTGCGCCGGGCTGCCCGTCCCTAGCCCCGGCAAAGAAGAGGGCGGCTGAGGGAACAACACAGCCCCAACAGTGGCGGGAAGGGGAGACACAAAAGCCGTCCCCCGAGGGTCGTCAGCAGGCAACGAAAATGCGACAACCCCGGGGGCGGCGGTGAACCCAGAGGTGGCAGGAAGAGACACCTCGGGGACAGCAGGAGAGGGAACAGGGTCAAGGACAGGAACAAGCTCCCCATCCCCTGCTGCCAAACCGCTAGATTGTGGCTCCCCCTGGCTAGGGTCTGCAGCCAAGGGGACGGAGGCAGCAGGGACTGGGGAGGCCTCAGGGGTAGGAAGTGTGGAAGGGGCGGGATCGGGGGTAGAGACCGGCTGCTCAGCAACAGCCGTCACCCCAAGGGGCTCGGCGGCTGTGCACGAGATGGCAGGCACGGCCGGACTGGCAGGTAGGGCCAAGGGTTCCCCCAAAACTAAATCGGGGGCGACAGGACCGGGAGCAGGAGGGGGGCCCGGGACTGAGTCAGCGCTCGGATCGGGGCCCGCTGGTGGAAGGTTGTCCTCCCCCTGGGTAACTGGGGTCAAACCCAGGGCCTCAATCTCATCAAAAAAGGAGGCAAAAGCGGTCCCCTCGGCCCCGGCGACCTCCCCGCTAGTCACGGAGACAAAGGCCGCCTCGGCAACATCGGTGGCGGCGGGGGACTCGGTTGGAGCAGGGGCCGGGAGAACCGCTACCGAAGCCTCCTCAGGTGCGGGCTCAACGATAGGGACAGGAGTTTCCCCAGCCGCTGCCACGGCGTCCACAGTTTCCATGGCCAGCGCCTCCTGCTGGGTACCGTCCGGGGGCGCGATGGAAGCACTAGCAACATCGGCCCCCCTCAATATCTTTCGGGGGGTCTGCTCTCCCTCCTCATCAGAGGGGAGGGAGAGAGCCCGCGACCCGCGGGCGCTGCGCTTTCCCCGGACGGTCACCCAGCCCTCTGTGGTGGAAGAGGAGGTGGAGGGCCGGTCAGCAGGGACGGGGCCAGAGGGCAAGGGCAGTAATTTCGGGGCTCGGGGTGGCAGAGGCGAAGGGCCAGAGGGCAAGGGCGAACCCACCCCCTGGGGCGGGCCCGACCCCGCGGCCGGTGGAAGCTGCCCCGCC
>NW_020699459.1:0-1190 GCF_002925995.2 Terrapene triunguis | reverse complement strand
TCCCCCTGGGTAACTGGGGTCAAACCCAGGGCCTCAATCTCATCAAAAAAGGAGGCGAAAGCGGTCCCCTCGGCCCCGGCGACCTCCCCGCCAGTCACGGAGACAAAGGCCGCCTCTGCAACATCGGCGGCGGCGGGGGACTCGGTTGGAGCAGGGGCCGGGAGAACCGCTACTGAAGCCTCCTCAGGTGCGGGCTCAACGATAGGGACAGGAGTTTCCCCAGCCGCTGCCACGGCGTCCACAGTTTCCATGGCCAGCGCCTCCTGCTGGGTACCGTCCGGGGGCGCGATGGAAGCACTAGCAACGTCGGCCCCCCGCAATACCTTTCGGGGGGTCTGCTCTCCCTCCTCATCAGAGGGGAGGGAGAGAGCCCGCGACCCGCGGGCGCTGCGCTTTCCCCGGACGGTCACCCAGCCCTCTGTGGTAGAAGAGGAGGTGGAGGGCCGGTCAGCAGGGACGGGGCCAGAGGGCAAGGGCAGTAATCTCGGGGCTCGGGGTGGCAGGGGCGAAGGGCCTGAGGGCAAGGGCGAACCCTCCCCCTGGGGCGGGCCCGACCCTGCGGCCGGTGGAAGCTGCCCCGCCCCCACCTCCACATGCCCCGCCGATCCAGGGTCGGCGACGGCAAGGCCCGCCCGCTCGGCCGTCTCCGCGGCCAGAGCGGGGAGCGCGGCAGAAGGAGGAGGGACGGCGGCAGCAGCAGTGGCCGAACCGCCAGGGTCGCCAGCGATGACAGGGCCGGCACTCTCCCGGGCCTCGGGGGTCCCGGACGCCCCTCCAAGCCGAGCCAGGGGACAGTCCCTCCGGACATGCCCCGGCGCTCGGCAAAGAAAGCACCGGGCCTCCCCCGTCGAATAATGGACCCGGTAGTGGGCCCCTTGGTAGGACACCAGGAAGGACCCCTCGAGCGCCGTTTCAACACCCGCCGCCGGCGGCAGTTGGAGCTGGACCTGCCGGCGGAAAGACAGGATGTGACGGAGGACGGGGTCCTTACAGCCCAACGAGAGAGGGCTTATAATCGAAATAGGCTTCCCCAGGGTGGAGAGGGCTGGCAACAGGGCGACGTTGGGGAGGTAGGGCGGGACGGAGGTTAGAACCATCCGTACGCCCAGGTCCTCCAGGGGTTCCAATGGAACAAACACGCCGCCCACCACCAGGCCTATTTCCACCGCCTCCTGCGCGGCGGCCTCCGA
>NW_020699458.1:1288-2008 GCF_002925995.2 Terrapene triunguis | reverse complement strand
CCCACCACCAGGCCTATTTCCACCGCCTCCTGCGCGGCGGCCTCCGACGCCAGGAAGAACACGGCCTTCCCATACATTTTGGAGGCCGCCACGATGGCTGAGGGCCCCACCACCCTCGCCAACGCCCGCACGTAGGTCTCGATGTGGGGCGAGGCAGGCACCAGGTGGCAACGGACGCCATGCCTCCTAGTTAGCGAGGGGAAGGGGCCCAGGCCACCGGGGATGGGTCCAGAGGCGGCGGTCGGGGCGGATGGCGCGGTGGTACGCGGGGTGGCGGCAGCCACCTGGGCGTACGCTCTGGGGGTCCGAGATGGAGCGCCTCCAGAGCTGGTGGAAGGGACGGCAGGAGAGGGAGGGGCCGCGGCCGGAGTCGGGGCCGCGGCAGGGATTGCGGCCCCTCCCGCAGGAGGCTTGGTTCCATTGGCGGGGCCCTTGCCCTTCTTCCTCCCTTGGCCCTTCCTGCCGGTGGAGGAGGCAGCCGTGGCAGCGGCGGTGTCCAGGGCAGGGCCAGCCAAGGGGCCGGCCACTGGGGCGGGCGGGGGCAGCAGGGCAGAAGAAGAAAGTGAGGCAGGGGCAAAAGCATGGGCAATGGCGGGAGCAAGGTCAGTGACGGGGGTAGGAGCAGGAGCAGAGTCCCCCGCCATTGCAACCAGCAACCGCTCCTCCTCTCTAGGCAATAGACAGAGGAGGAGGGTCTAGCAAAAAAAGGAGAGGGGGGGG
>NW_020699458.1:665-1188 GCF_002925995.2 Terrapene triunguis | reverse complement strand
GGGCACAAACACCAAAAGGAAAAGCCGGCTCCTCCGAAAGAAGGGGCGTGAACAGTGCAAAGGGGAGGGCATAAGCGCGCGGGGGAAAAAAGGTGGGGAGAGTGGGGGGGGCGGGGACGGACGCTCCTAAGCAGCGATTCAAAAATGCCTGTGATCTAAAAAAATTCAAGGCCAGGTTGAGCTGGGAACGTGGCCAGCAGGCTTGAAGCTGATAAGGAGGAGGGAAGAAAAAAGAAGGCGGGTGGGGGTGGGGGGAAAAAACAAACCGAAAAAACTTAAAAGAATGGGGGGAAGGGGCGGGGTAGGATAGGGCCAACTAACACCGGGGGGGGGGTACAATAAGGGGACCCCACCAGCTAAACGCAGGAGGGGGGGAAAAATCACCCACAGCGCTCGGAAAGCGTAGGCTCTGCCGCCCGCTGCAGCAGACAAAACAGTCCCGGACGGTGGAAAAAGGCGGGAGGAGCAAACAGCCCCGCCGAGGGGCGAAAAACAGGTTCAGATGACACGCGGGGCGGTGGAG
>NW_020699458.1:0-565 GCF_002925995.2 Terrapene triunguis | reverse complement strand
TTCCACTCCGGGGAATTACAAACGAGAGGACCGGCACCGTCTACACTCCAGACGCTTTGCGTCGGGGGACGGGACAAAAGGACCCCACGTCAACCCCAGGGCTTCTCCGTACGCGATGGCACCCACTCCGAGGAATTACGGGCGAGAGGCTCAGTTCCGTCCACCCTCCGAACGTGACCGGAGGCACCACACCACCCCAGGAGCAAAGTTGGCAAAGTCACTCAAAACAAAAACACAGTTCTCACACAAACCCCTCCACGGTCTCTCGAATCAGGAACACAGGTCTCCGGACTCCACGATGGGGAAAGCAGCTCCCACGCAGGCAGTAGCGGGCGGCAGGCGTCCGGCCAGGCAGGGAAGGCAAGCAGGCAGGCAGGCAGGGGGGCCCCCAGACGGTGTTGATGCTGGGGGAGCCGGTGCTTCTCCCTCCGGAGGCGAGGGGGGGGGGCAGGCCGGCAAGGCCCCCCCCTCCGCACTCCCTCCCTCCCTCAGCAGCAACGGCAGCAACGGCAGGGGAGGGCTAGAGGGAGAAAGGAGCCAGAGCACCAGCAAAATGCGACCGACC
>NW_020699457.1:0-3493 GCF_002925995.2 Terrapene triunguis | reverse complement strand
GTGGGCGGGCTTACCCGCCCACTGCTAAAGGCCCCTCCCCCAGCCTAGCGGGAAGGACCACTGGACCCAGATACCAAATAATTCCTTGGGACAACTAATAAAAAAACAGGGAGTGAGGTGACGGTTAAAGGTTCAAAATCAGGGAACCAAATGGGGACACCGAGCAAAGAACCCCGGACAGCGCCCACTGCTCCTCAAAGGTGGTAAGGGAGCCAGCGGACGCTGCCCAGTGGAACTCCGCCCGGAGACGTGAAACCAAAAAATTACGGAAGTAGGCCCCACAATCGCAGAGCACCCCCTCGGTCAACATCTTCTCCCTGGTATTATAGATGGTAAGCTTAGCCAGGGCCAGGAAGAGGTTGACGAGGAGATCCCGCGACTTCGTGGGGCCACGGATAGGGTGTGCATAAATAAACAGGTGTGGGGAAAAGTGCAGCCAGTACCTCAACAAGAGGTTCTGGAGGAGCCGAAACAGGGGTTGCAGCCTGGCGCAGTCAAGGTAAGCGTGCGCCAGGGTCTCCCGTAGGCCGCAAAATGGGCAGGCCTCGGGAATGGGAGTGAACCGCGCTAAGTACACGCCCGTGCTCACGGCTCCGTGAAGGAGCCGCCATCCAATGTCCCCGGCGGGCCGTGGAACCAAGGTGGAATAAAGACTGGCCCACCGGGGTTTCTCACCCTCTACAGGTAGTAGGTAGTCCCGCCATTTGGTATCGGGGCGGGACACGAGGGTGAGAAAATGTAACGTGTGGAGCACGAGCGTGTACAGGTGGTCTCTAGGTGCGGTTCGAAACCGGACCGGCTGCAAAGCGTGCAGCCGGTTCGGGTTATGGGATCGGGAGAGCCGGGGGGGCTCACGGGACAGGGGCCCAATAAAAAGATCCGGAGGGCCCGGGGTGAGGGGTGCGCGGGGAGCGCCTTCCCGCAGGGCCCGCCACAGGAAGTCGAGAGCGGAAGGTGACAACGCAGCGCCCACCTCCCGGAGTACACGCAGAGGGGTCGTAAGGGTGGAGAGCCCCATGCGCCGACCAAGCGCGCGGGGATCCACCCAGTCCCCTCTGGTGTAGTCCAGGAGGTCTCCGACCCTGGTGGTTTCCGCCAGGACCAACCGCCGGCTCACCGAGGGTGACTCCGCCACCTGCACACGGAGATCGGGATTGTGCAGCAGGGGCTCCGCGAGGAGATCCTCGCCCTCGGTGGCCACAGTGGACCTGGTCGCCGAGAAAAGCTTCCAGGTCCGGAGAAGGTCCTGGTAGAAGACCGGCAGCTCCGAGAGGTCTCGCGGAAGACCTCTCGGGTGAAGAAAAAGGAGCTGCCGGTCGTATCGGAGCCCTCGGAGGCGGCGAAGGAAGGCGTGCGCTAACGTGCTCCATGCCGGACTACCAGCACCATAAAGGAGCCTCTGCAGGGCCTGGAGGCGGAAGACATGGACCTGGCTACGTAGACAGACCAGGCCCTGTCCCCCCTCCTCCAGGGGGAGATTCAGAACCCCTGCAGAGACCCAGTGCAGTCCCGGCCAGAAAAACTCCAGGGCCATCCTCTGGAGCCTGGCCAGGATCCCCGGGGCCGGGCTTAGGGTGTTGAGTCGGTGCCAAAGCATGGACAGGACGAGCTGGTTCAGCACCAGCGCCCTCCCTCGCAGGGAGAGACACCGGAGTAGTCCTGTCCATCTCCGCAACCGCTCACCCACCCTGGCCTCCAAATCCTGCCAGTTCTCCGGCGGAGAAGGATGCGTGGCGGAAAGATAAACGCCAAGAGAGAGCAGCGGACCCGCGCTCCACCGAATGGCTTGAAGCGCGGGTGGGAGGGAGCTGGTCTGCCACCCGTCCCCGACCACCAGGCCAGAGCTCTTGACCCAGTTGACCCGGGCGGAGGAGGCCCCCGAATAAACGGCCTGGCAGGCCTCCACCCGCACCAGACCTTCTGGGTCCTGGACCACGAGGAGCACGTCGTCGGCGTACGCCGACAGGACCAGCCGCATCTCCGGCTCCCGAAGCACCAACCCCGCCATCCTCCGGCGGAGGAGGCAGAGGAAGGGCTCGATCGCCAGAGCGTACAGCTGGCCCGAGAGGGGGCACCCTTGACGCACTCCCCGCCCGAAGCTGACCGGCTCGGTCAGGGCCCAGTTGAGCCGGACCAAACACTCCGCTTCAGCGTACAGCACCCGGAGAAAGCTTACAAACTGGGGCCCGAAGCCGAAAGCCCGCAGGGTGCCCAGGAGATACCCGTGGTCCATCCTGTCGAACGCCTTCTCCTGGTCCAGGGACAGGAGGGCGAACGACAGACCATCCCTACGCCCCAGCTCTAAAAGGTCACGGACCAGGTATAGGTTATTAAAGATACTCCGGCCCGGGACGGTGTAGGTCTGGTCGGGATGGACCACGTCCGCCAGCACGGACCCCAGCCGCAGCGAGATAGCCTTCGCTACGACCTTATAGTCCGTGCTGAGGAGCGAGAGGGGACGCCAATTCCGTAAATCGCGAAGGTCCCCCTTCTTCGGCAACAGGGCGAGCACAGCTCGCCGGCACGAGAGAGGGAGGACCCCGCTTAGCAAGGACTCGGCCCAGACGGTGACGAGGTCTGGGCCGAGGACATCCCAGAACACGCGGTAGAACTCCACGGTCAGCCCGTCCATGCCCGGCGATTTGTTGGTGGGCATGAGCCGGAGGGCTTCCGAGAACTCGGCTAGGGAGAGAGGCAACTCCAGCCGGTCTCGGTCGCCCGCGCTGACCGTCGGGAGCCCGGTCCAGAGCACCCTGCGGGCCTCGGCGTCGGTCGGATCCGGGGAAAAAAGAGCGGCATAGAAGGCCCTGGCCCTTCCACGCATCTCCTCCGGATCCGTGAGGGGGGAGCCGTCCTCCGCCAGGAGGCAGGTGACATGCTTTTTGGCCCCCCGCCTTTTCTCCAGGGCATAGAAGAAGCGGGAGCCGCGATCCATCTCCCGAAGGAGACGGATGCGGGATCGAACGAACGCGCCCCGGGCCCGGTGGTCTTCCAGGGCCCGGAGCTCCTCCCGCTTCTCCCGGTACGCCTCACAGAGGGGTGGATCCTCGGGGCTGGAGGCTAGACGCCTCTCCAGCTCCAAGACCTCCCGCTCCAACTGCCCCATCAGCGCACCCCTCCGCCGGCTGGCGCCCCGGGCGTAGTTCCGGCAAAAGAGCCGTGCGCGGACCTTCCCCACATCCCACCACCGCCGCGCCGAGGGGAAGGCGCGCCGCTGCTCCTGCCAGGTCAACCAGAACTCCCGGAAGGTGGCCACAAAGTCCACGTCCTCCAGCAAACTATTATTAAAATGCCAATAGGCCGGCCCAGGCCGCTCTGAACTGAGAGAGGCCGTCACGGACACCAAATGGTGATCCGAGAACGGGGCCGGCCGGACGCTGGAGGCATGGGCCTGTGCCAGATGAAGGCGGGACAAATAAATCCTGTCCAACCGGGAGTGGTGCGACCGGTCATCCTCCACCTGGACATAGGTGAAGGTGGTATCGTCGTCCGG
>NW_020699456.1:0-3646 GCF_002925995.2 Terrapene triunguis | reverse complement strand
CCAAATTGCCGCCGAGGATGGCAAAATGCTGCCCCCCAAATCCTGCCGCCCTAGGCGACCGCCTAGGGTCGCCTAGTGGAAGCGCCAGCCCTGCCTGCAGTTGATTGATTTAGATCAACTATGTTGTTGAAGCTCTCCTTGTTACATCCAATCTTGATGTTACATCCAATACTGCTTCTATTAAGTGTATTTTTGTTTTGAGTAGGGACTAGAATCAATTTCTTATCATTGACCCAGAGTCCTAGAGAGGCAAAAACAGGGAGAGTCTGTTGCATTGAATGGACCACCCACTGATGAGATTTCCCTCGGATGAGCCAATCATCAAAGTACAGATAAACTTTAACTTATCACTTTCACAGGTTGGCTTCTACTACAGGTAGGCATTTGTTGAACTTCCTTGGCGCTTGTGACTGTACAAAAAGCAATACACCCTTCACTGGTAATAGGTATTGTCAACTTGAAATGTAAGATATTTTCTGTGGGCAGGATGGATGGCTATATGAAAATATGCATCTTGAAGGTTGAGATCTGCATTCCACTCTTGTGGAGCCAGAGAGGAAATTATTGAGGCCAGAGTTACCATCCTGAGCTTTAGTCTGCAAATACAGGTGATTAGCTGTCTAAACTCCAGAACTGGGTACCAGACCCCCTTTTTCTTTGGTATTAGATAATAATGGGAGCAAAACGCCTTCCCTTTGAATTCTGTTGGAACTTACTCTACTGCACCATGAGCTGGAAGCAATTCTACTTTCTGATGAAGCACGCTCTCGTGCAGGGACTTTCTGATGCAGCACACTCTCATGAACGTAGGTTTGGTTTTATATGTTTGTTTTAAAGTTTCTGCTAAAATGGTTCAGCCATTTCTAAGAATGAGAGAAGCAAAACATTTTGCCCATGTTAAAAGAATTCCTACAACAATTTCACCAAGAAACTCTCGTACCTCCCTGTTTTGGAGCAAGGGCTTGAGATTTGGCAGGGATGGGGTCTTAGTGTGAGGGATGTGCCTTTTCCTGTGAAAACACCCCAAAATTTGGCCAAGTTATAAGCCTTTGAAAAATCTCTGTTTGCACTCTTTGATTAGATGTTTGTTAGAGATTGCAAACGAGGCGGCTGAATTAGAGTTGCACAGGTAACATTAATTCTGGCATTTGCTAACTTTTCAATGCTTGGCTTTGCAACCAATGACCTATGCAACCTATGGCCAGACTACATCTCCACTGATGCACCAGCAGTCATGTGCCTCTAATGATGCACCCCTTGTCTTGGAAAGGGGGAGACCACTGTGCATCATAAGCAATTAAAAATTACTGTGAGGTGGTAAACAAACAGTTATAGTGACATGGGTTTGGGATGGCTGTATTACTTACAAGTGGCAAAGCCATGAATGGGTTCTGCAGGGTATCCCAAGTGATCACATGTGAATACGTTTCTGCGTAAGCACTTCATATTAGCAGTCCCTAATCATTTTATAATGAAATTGTTGAGGACATACCATAAAACTATGATTCCTCACATTTAAATTGTTATAGTGAAGGTTGGCATGGATCAAAGTACATTAATTATAATAATTACAGTACAGTCAAGCCTTTATGTATGACTGATTAATATCTGGCATAGATTTAGACTTTGTCTTGTACCTGAAGGACCCTCTCTCTGAATTTAATTTACATCTTCTTTTGCAACCCTCAAGTTTACATTGATTACCTAGTGAATTTTGAAGAGGGTACTGACAATCAAGAGATTTGTTATATGTTCTAAATGAAGCAGTGATCCCCTTTAAAATATGCAATCTTGACTTTATCTGTAATGAGAGTAGGGTAAAGACTGTAAAAAACATTTGAGACTATTTGCCCGATAAATGTTATTAATGATTATTTGTATTACCAGAGCATCTAGTAGCCCAAGTCATGGACCAAGCCCCCATGAATTCAGTTCAGCCATGTTCACACTTCTTGTATTGACCTTTTGTGAATATTCAAGTGAGCAAGTTTACTTGTGAAAAAGCTCTTAGGCACAAGTGTTAGTGGAGAGTAAGATTTTAACTCACATGAATGAGTATTTGCAGCAGTGGTATATTTTGAAAATTATTTGACAGCAAACGTATTAGGTTCCTTAAGCCCGCAGAAGAGCTCTGATGGAGGCAATTAACCAGACCACATCTTTTGTAACTAGATCTATCTACATATGTAACTGCCTTGTGTGCACCTGGGAATGAATATATATATATATATAAACTCTTTTCCAAGCTAATAAGTCTTACAGTAGCTTAATTCTTCTACAAAGGATGTCTGAGGAAAGACCTGCAAGGCCAAGAAAGGAAAATATTTAGTATTTTCTAAAATTCTCTACTCATGTTTACCTTTCCCTAATCTGCTCTGTGTCCCTTAGAGATTCAGAGCCTCTTCAAGTTTTGTTCCTGCTTATGAGAGTTACACTGGTCCAGTTAGGGAACAGAAATGATACTATGTGACATATGACCAATTGTAACACAGGTGAGACTTGAATTACCAATCTTAAACTGCCTTCTGCTCTTTGAAGTTTGTGAATTCCCAGAGACACCAACATGAGCTATTTATACCATAACCTCTGTTTAGCAGGATTCATCCATAACATCTCCCATGCACCCAACAGAAATGTTCATGAAACTCCAGGAATCCACAAAGCTTACATGGATGAGTTTCACAAATGACCCACATGGATGCTACAACACATGTTTAAATTCCTTAGAAGGTCTAAAACATCTGTTACTTTCCCTTTCTCTGTGTCTGATTTACCAGGGCCACCCATGGCCCTCGGTACTAATCAGCTAACAGCTTGTCACCATCATGAAGGTTAAAATGTATCCAGCTGAAGACAGATTTAGTGGAGCCTCCTGATAGCTAGACAGGTAACTGTTCACAACCAGTGGACAAAGCAGGAAATGTTTTATTGAGATCTGTATGCTTGGTAATAATGGTGGAGCTGTTTGCTTAAGCACAGATCTGATTACTACTCTTGATGGAGCATTTGGCTATTAAACTGAGGGATAATTTTTTAATCATCCTGGTATCTTAAAGAACATGTTAATTGCTCAGCAAAAGAGGGATTGCAAAGTAACCTCCAAGTGCTCTGTACCTCTTGAGTGAATGTTTGTAGACACCAGGAATTTGCTCAGTGAAGTACAACTGCTGCTATTATTGCTGGTCAATTTCCATATAGGACTATACGGATTTGATGGATTTAAAAAGGATTCCAACTCTATAGCCCATGAACAGGGCCGGCTCTAGGTTTTTTGCTGCCCCAAGCAAAAAAATTTTTGGCTGTCCGTCCCCCTCCCCACACACACTGCACCCTCCTGCCGCCCCAGCCCTGGGTCACTGGTAACTCGCTCCCAGGGCGGGTCATTCAGCAGGAATTTTCGATGTGCATGGAACACAGACAGGATTGGTTCCCATATGGTTACAGAACTGCAGTAAAGTGGAACAATTTTCAGCTTGTGTGATTGAAGGATATCTGGATGCATATTATAAGACTGTCCTACATAAATGAGGAAAAGTTGAGGTGCCTTTATTATTCTTTTGTTCCATTCTTTGTTTCTATGGGGAATTTGCCAATGCAATATCACTGTCTTCCTTTTAAACAAATAAAACTAAAACTTAAAAATAAA
>NW_020699455.1:24713-28857 GCF_002925995.2 Terrapene triunguis | reverse complement strand
CCAAATTGCCGCCGAGGATGGCAAAATGCTGCCCCCCAAATCCTGCCGCCCTAGGCGACCGCCTAGGGTCGCCTAGTGGAAGCGCCAGCCCTGCCTGCAGTTGATTGATTTAGATCAACTATGTTGTTGAAGCTCTCCTTGTTACATCCAATCTTGATGTTACATCCAATACTGCTTCTATTAAGTGTATTTTTGTTTTGAGTAGGGACTAGAATCAATTTCTTATCATTGACTCAGAGTCCTAGAGAGGCAAAAACAGGGAGAGTCTGTTGCATTGAATGGACCACCCACTGATGAGATTTCCCTCGGATGAGCCAATCATCAAAGTACAGATAAACTTTAACTTATCACTTTCACAGGTTGGCTTCTACTACAGGTAGGCATTTGTTGAACTTCCTTGGCGCTTGTGACTGTACAAAAAGCAATACACCCTTCACTGGTAATAGGTATTGTCAACTTGAAATGTAAGATATTTTCTGTGGGCAGGATGGATGGCTATATGAAAATATGCATCTTGAAGGTTGAGATCTGCATTCCACTCTTGTGGAGCCAGAGAGGAAATTATTGAGGCCAGAGTTACCATCCTGAGCTTTAGTCTGCAAATACAGGTGATTAGCTGTCTAAACTCCAGAACTGGGTACCAGACCCCCTTTTTCTTTGGTATCAGATAATAATGGGAGCAAAACGCCTTCCCTTTGAATTCTGTTGGAACTTACTCTACTGCACCATGAGCTGGAAGCAATTCTACTTTCTGATGAAGCACGCTCTCGTGCAGGGACTTTCTGATGCAGCACACTCTCATGAACGTAGGTTTGGTTTTATATGTTTGTTTTAAAGTTTCTGCTAAAATGGTTCAGCCATTTCTAAGAATGAGAGAAGCAAAACATTTTGCCCATGTTAAAAGAATTCCTACAACAATTTCACCAAGAAACTCTCGTACCTCCCTGTTTTGGAGCAAGGGCTTGAGATTTGGCAGGGATGGGGTCTTAGTGTGAGGGATGTGCCTTTTCCTGTGAAAACACCCCAAAATTTGGCCAAGTTATAAGCCTTTGAAAAATCTCTGTTTGCACTCTTTGATTAGATGTTTGTTAGAGATTGCAAACGAGGCGGCTGAATTAGAGTTGCACAGGTAACATTAATTCTGGCATTTGCTAACTTTTCAATGCTTGGCTTTGCAACCAATGACCTATGCAACCTATGGCCAGACTACATCTCCCCTGATGCACCAGCAGTCATGTGCCTCTAATGATGCACCCCTTGTCTTGGAAAGGGGGAGACCACTGTGCATCATAAGCAATTAAAAATTACTGTGAGGTGGTAAACAAACAGTTATAGTGACATGGGTTTGGGATGGCTGTATTACTTACAAGTGGCAAAGCCATGAATGGGTTCTGCAGGGTATCCCAAGTGATCACATGTGAATACGTTTCTGCGTAAGCACTTCATATTAGCAGTCCCTAATCATTTTATAATGAAATTGTTGAGGACATACCATAAAACTATGATTCCTCACATTTAAATTGTTATAGTGAAGGTTGGCATGGATCAAAGTACATTAATTATAATAATTACAGTACAGTCAAGCCTTTATGTATGACTGATTAATATCTGGCATAGATTTAGACTTTGTCTTGTACCTGAAGGACCCTCTCTCTGAATTTAATTTACATCTTCTTTTGCAACCCTCAAGTTTACATTGATTACCTAGTGAATTTTGAAGAGGGTACTGACAATCAAGAGATTTGTTATATGTTCTAAATGAAGCAGTGATCCCCTTTAAAATATGCAATCTTGACTTTATCTGTAATGAGAGTAGGGTAAAGACTGTAAAAAACATTTGAGACTATTTGCCCGATAAATGTTATTAATGATTATTTGTATTACCAGAGCATCTAGTAGCCCAAGTCATGGACCAAGCCCCCATGAATTCAGTTCAGCCATGTTCACACTTCTTGTATTGACCTTTTGTGAATATTCAAGTGAGCAAGTTTACTTGTGAAAAAGCTCTTAGGCACAAGTGTTAGTGGAGAGTAAGATTTTAACTCACATGAATGAGTATTTGCAGCAGTGGTATATTTTGAAAATTATTTGACAGCAAACGTATTAGGTTCCTTAAGCCCGCAGAAGAGCTCTGATGGAGGCAATTAACCAGACCACATCTTTTGTAACTAGATCTATCTACATATGTAACTGCCTTGTGTGCACCTGGGAATGAATATATATATATATATATATAAACTCTTTTCCAAGCTAATAAGTCTTACAGTAGCTTAATTCTTCTACAAAGGATGTCTGAGGAAAGACCTGCAAGGCCAAGAAAGGAAAATATTTAGTATTTTCTAAAATTCTCTACTCATGTTTACCTTTCCCTAATCTGCTCTGTGTCCCTTAGAGATTCAGAGCCTCTTCAAGTTTTGTTCCTGCTTATGAGAGTTACACTGGTCCAGTTAGGGAACAGAAATGATACTATGTGACATATGACCAATTGTAACACAGGTGAGACTTGAATTACCAATCTTAAACTGCCTTCTGCTCTTTGAAGTTTGTGAATTCCCAGAGACACCAACATGAGCTATTTATACCATAACCTCTGTTTAGCAGGATTCATCCATAACATCTCCCATGCACCCAACAGAAATGTTCATGAAACTCCAGGAATCCACAAAGCTTACATGGATGAGTTTCACAAATGACCCACATGGATGCTACAACACATGTTTAAATTCCTTAGAAGGTCTAAAACATCTGTTACTTTCCCTTTCTCTGTGTCTGATTTACCAGGGCCACCCATGGCCCTCGGTACTAATCAGCTAACAGCTTGTCACCATCATGAAGGTTAAAATGTATCCAGCTGAAGACAGATTTAGTGGAGCCTCCTGATAGCTAGACAGGTAACTGTTCACAACCAGTGGACAAAGCAGGAAATGTTTTATTGAGATCTGTATGCTTGGTAATAATGGTGGAGCTGTTTGCTTAAGCACAGATCTGATTACTACTCTTGATGGAGCATTTGGCTATTAAACTGAGGGATAATTTTTTAATCATCCTGGTATCTTAAAGAACATGTTAATTGCTCAGCAAAAGAGGGATTGCAAAGTAACCTCCAAGTGCTCTGTACCTCTTGAGTGAATGTTTGTAGACACCAGGAATTTGCTCAGTGAAGTACAACTGCTGCTATTATTGCTGGTCAATTTCCATATAGGACTATACGGATTTGATGGATTTAAAAAGGATTCCAACTCTATAGCCCATGAACAGGGCCGGCTCTAGGTTTTTTGCTGCCCCAAGCAAAAAAATTTTTGGCTGTCCGTCCCCCTCCCCACACACACTGCACCCTCCTGCCGCCCCAGCCCTGGGTCACTGGTAACTCGCTCCCAGGGCGGGTCATTCAGCAGGAATTTTCGATGTGCATGGAACACAGACAGGATTGGTTCCCATATGGTTACAGAACTGCAGTAAAGTGGAACAATTTTCAGCTTGTGTGATTGAAGGATATCTGGATGCATATTATAAGACTGTCCTACATAAATGAGGAAAAGTTGAGGTGCCTTTATTATTCTTTTGTTCCATTCTTTGTTTCTATGGGGAATTTGCCAATGCAATATCACTATCTTCCTTTTAAACAAATAAAACTAAAACTTAAAAATAAAATAATAATAATAATAATAATAATAATAATAAAGCAATGGCTGTTGAAAATAGCAATTCCAGTCCTAATAACCACTGGGAAGCATTTCTTGCTCAATTTATTCTACTTTTTCCTACAGCAAGTTACAGTGGATCAGTATATTTGATTTGGGAGAAATGAAGTAACAGCTGCCCAAATTGAGCTTGAGCACTCCTGAATTTTGAGGGTGTTCAAATCTGGAAGGCAGGTGCTGGATTCCCTTTCTCAATATTAGCTAAATCTGGAAAAGAAACGTCAATTTCTGCTTCCATGGCTCAGAAGTGTAAATCCTCCTACGTGCCTGGTACTGTATCTAAAGCTGCCCAGTCTAGTAGAGCCTCCCCTCCCTTACTTTTCATTTTAAATTCTAGTGGGATCCATGTACCTGCCTTGCTAGGCTTCAGATAGAGAGGTGCAATGTCCATTTAGTCCGCCCAATTCTTTCTTTGGGGGAGCGCCCAGGGCTGGGGCGGCAGG
>NW_020699455.1:0-24613 GCF_002925995.2 Terrapene triunguis | reverse complement strand
GGGGGGGGGGGGGGGGGGGGGGGGGGGGGGGGGGGGGGGGGGGGAGAAGAGCCCAGGCTGGGGCGGCAGGAGGTGCAGGTGGGGGCCAGAGCTGGGGCGGCAGGGAGTGTGGGTGCAGGGGGTGGGGGGAAGAGCCCAGGGCTGGGGCAGCAGGGGGTGCGGGGGGGGAGAGCCCAGGGCTGGCGCGGCAGGGGGTGCAGGTGGGGGCCAGGGCTGGGGTGGCAGGAGATGCGGGTGGGGGGAGAACCCAGGGCTGGGGCAGCAGGGGGTGTGGGCGGGGGAGGGGCCAGAGCTGGGGCAACACAGGGGTACGGGGGGAGCCCAGGGCTGAGGTGGGGGGCGGCAAAAAACCTAGAGCTGGCTCTGTTCCTACCATTTACAGCAAGCTGCAGCATGAGGTTTCAGTTTTACACTCCTTGCCCCTCCCTTTCCTGTTAATTGCAGCTGAGGGAATGCTGGGTAATGTAGTTCTTTCCCTGCTCCAGGGCTGGCTCTATAGGCAGGGAGCTAACCAAGGAACTACAGCTCCCAGGGCTCCCTGTTGGTTCTCAGCTCTCATGCTGGATTCTTGCGCCCCTGCAAATTTGCCGCCCCAAGCACCTGCTTGCTTTGCTGGTGCCTAGAGCTGGCCCTGCCCATGAAGGCATAAGAGAGCAGACTCTATCTAGCTCAGCCTGCAGCAATGATGCAAACAGACCACCAGATATATGAGGAGAGCATACAAAGTGTAAGTGGGAGTACGTGACACTGTTACAGATTTTATGATGTTTACTGTTTGAACGGTCAGCAGTAGAACCAGGAACTGAAAAGGTCAAAGGAAGACAGCATATCCACCGCAGAATTACATTTCAGGCTCAGGAGCATAAGACTGAAAGAAAGGTGCACGTGCACGTGCACACACACACACACACTCCTAACACAGAACAAAGAAACTAGAAAAGGCAAGCAAGCAAAACCACTTGAAAACTCTGAACTACATTATAGCAGGTGAATTAAGTACTGGGAACAAAACAAAAAAAAACTGGTAGATCTGAAATTTTATCAAAAATATAGAGAGAAAAAAGTAAAAATACATGTCTGGACTAAACAATAGAAATGAAAGGATATATTAAAGGGATCGTTTTTATTCCTGGAAATTACAGGCTAACAAATGGAGGAGGAGAGAAACATTCTGGAATTTGAAATATTCTTAAAAGACATAAAACCCAGATCAGGATATTGCCTAATATCCAAAATTACTTGGATAGATGACTGACAACTCTCACTAATGTAGGGGAGGTTATGACTCGTACAACTAACTGTCACTTCCTTGATCATGAGAAGTGAATGAAGCATAATATCAACCAGTTTTCTACATATCATAAACACTTACTGATAATATACATTGTACTCAAATTTTTCAACAGAAAACTTCCCATCCATTCACAGTCTGTAAATATGAATGTTGTAAATGGAAAATAAAAGGCAATGGTTAGGAAATCAGAAACTCTGCAGTGAAAGACCAGGAATTATTAATCTAAGCTTTAATAGATACCATTTTTTTTAAAAAAAAGCGTTTCAGATGGTGTAAATCAGCACAGCGTCGCTGAAAAAAATGGAACTATGCCAATTTACAGCAGCTGAAGATTTGACCTTCTCTCTTCAATTTAACAACATAAACAAGTATTAGGCAAATATTTCCCAAATTTATTGCTGAACTTCTTACATGGAGGTCAGACTGCATTTCTCACTTCTTAGTCACTGATCTAAATGAAGTGACTGCTTAGCACATTCTGGTGATAACATGAAGGCCATTTTTTGCAGAAGGATGTCTTATGTAAACATCCAAGGTGCCTGTTAACTGGCATCGAAGCTTCACATGATGGGCCATGGGGATTTAGCTTCTGCCATGTTGCAAGCATCCCTGTATGGCTGGGGTGGGGGTCCTGGCCTCAAACCAAAATGTAACTAAGAAAGTCATCTACATATTTACTTTATTTATAGCCAATAGGCAATAACTATCTACCTAACTATATGACTGCTAACTAACAATAGCGCAGTGTACTGAGAGAAGGCAACGGATACCACATGGACTCTGTCTCGTTCCTATGGGCAGTAGAAAGGAACCAAGGCACTCACTCCATCCTTTATGCCCTCAGGTGGGGAGGCATGGCCCCAATTGATACTGCTTGCCAAAAAAATCCAGCCTTGTGGCCCATGTTGTGTATGTGCACCAAGAGTGGAATCCCTGTGGGCAATCACTTAAAGAAGAACCTCCTTTCCCCAAGAAATAGGAAATGCCACACTGCACTAGACCAGTGATCCATCTACTCTAGTACTGTGTTTTCGACAGCTGCATAATCAATCAGAGGAAGATGCAAAGTTTCCTGTAATGGACAATTACCACCTATATGAGGAGATCTTAGCCCTGTGCAGTTAAGAACAGATTTTGAAATTAGCTCAGCTCCCATTTAGATATCAAAGTAAGCGGAGCTGCTGGGTACTGAACACTTGAAAATCTGGCCACTAGAGGTTGTCTTATGACCTGGAGCATGAGAAGAAAAATGATGTGGGTAATACAGTTTCACACTGGTCTTTTCATTATCCACATAATCATGTGGCAGTGGGTTCCACAGAGTAATTATGCATTGTGCAAAAAAGTGGTTCCTTTCATCAGTTTTAAATTTAGCACTTGTTCCATTGGATGTCCATTGTTTTTCTATTGGTTTTTTTTAAAATGGTTATTATGAGTATCCCATTTACCTCTTCCATATCATTCATTATATTATATTATAAACCACTATCATGTCCCCTCTGATAGATTTCCTCTCTGAACTACACAGTCTTAATATTTTCTCTGGTAGAGGGCAGAATTTAGTCTTCAAGCTCCTGAATTTAGCTCAGGTAGTGAATGCACAAAGTGGGCCCCAATGTTAGTTGGGGCTTTTGGATGTTAGAGTAATTCAACATATTATTAATAAAGCATTGCATTGTAATATCATGACACCATGGGTTGCTTTGTCCTATAGGCAAAAACCCCTACAGTGAAAACCAATTTAATGATACGCAAGTGTGCTGTAGCTTTAAGATTCTATTCCAGTGTCAAGGTTACTGGACAATGAGGCTTCAAAACTAGTAGTTTTGCGAATGGTCTTATGATAGATGTACATTGAGCTGTCTAATAAAGATAGCCAGCTTGAACATATGCAGTTAAAAGTAGAACATGTAACAGAAATTTTAAAAATATGGAGTCTATGTGTTTGGAAAGAAACCTTCAAAAATATTCAACAAAATTCCACTAAGGACCAACTCTTGCAATGGAATCAATAGGGATGTTGTCTGAATAAGGACTACAGTAATTACCCCAAGTAGCAAAGATACTTTAATGTCTAAAAAATCAAAACCCAACCAAAACCGGATGCCCTTTTACAAAGTTCAGACCAAAGTTGACTTCAATGAGTGATAGGCACCTAACCTGCTTAGGTGCTTTTGGAAATCCCTCTAGACAGCCACCTGCATCTTTAGGCATAGACATACCTTTATAAATCTGGACCACAGGGATTTAATATGTTAATTCCTCTGCTATAAAATTTACTACAGACACCACAGAAATGCAAATAAGTATTTTAAAGCACTTACACCTATATTAATGAGTAAACCTGGTTTATTTATCCATAATGATCTTGGGGTTTCTCTCTGGAATACAGATTTATATTCTTATCAGTTGTTATACATCATTTGTTTGTAATGGTTATAAGTAGTAGAAAATGACTCGTGTATTCAGAAAGGAAGAGAGTCACTACAAATAGGCATTCTCATTCCTTCTCCCACCACAGCAGAGTACTTTTTAAAATGCTATGTTTCTTGCTGCCTTATTTTGCAAATTTGCTAAGGAATTATTTAGTTACTGTGTTAGTTTTTATTTATATTTTGATAGCATCTAGAGGTTGCCAATTAAGATCAGGCATCATTGTGTAAGGCACTTTACATTTCCATAGTAAGTAAGCCCCTACCCCATAGAGATTGAAATCTACAAAACAGATGTAGGAAGAATTATCATCCCTAGAGATGGGGAACTGAGGCACAAAGAGCTTATCAGACTTGTTCCCGGTCACACTGGGAGTCTGGAGCAGAGTTAGGAATTGAACACTTATCTCCCAAGTTCCAACCCAATGCCTTGACCACAAGACCAACCTTCTTCATGTCCCAATTTTTGTTTTGAGTCTAGGTACTGCTTCCATACACATATAAAATGTAATAAAGAATTCTTGGATTATATGCTAAAAACATTTTAAAAGTTATTCTCCTGGTTTTGTTAAAGTTAGAGAAGTTTGTGTTTTTGTTTGGGACTCTTACTTACTATTCCCCTGAAGGAATAGATGGAAGATGGATAAAGAAGAGGCAGTAAAGGATCTTCACCATCTTCTTTGGCCAAAGAAACTGCTCTGAGAGACACTGTAGGCAACAGAGCCAGAGATTGCCATAGAAATAACTGATGCATCACCATCTATCCACATGTACCCTCACTGGAGTAAGGCCTTATGTAGAAACAGCATCAATGGCCAGGTCCCCCATAACCAGTTGCTATACTGCTGTCAGTCTTCTGCTTGGCTCTTGCCTTGTACAACACGCGGGTCCACAGACCCAAAACTATTTGATTATTGAGGTCATATGGGGAAAGGACGAGACTGTTAAACTAAAAACCAAGCACCAGACAAAACAACCACTGTATACCTCTTCTTCAAAGCAAAAAGATAAAATGAAAGCTTGGAAACTGACATGCAGCATGATTAGTACTCTCATTGCTTGGCTCAATACAGACCAAAAATTGCACTGGCATGAAGACCTTCACAACTAGAAATTATTCCTCCATCCAGTGTTGAACACACTGGCAAAGCGGTATGAAGAAGCTTGCATTGCCACTCCTCTATCTACTCTAAATACAGGACTTCAAATTTGAGAGCTAAAAATCTGACATTTTTCCTAAGTAGTAAATCCATGCCAAACAGCAAGTCAAAACCAACAAAAGAATGATTGAGGAATAAGGTGAAAGCTGAAAAAGAAGAACTAATTGTGACTGTTCTATTATAGACTAGTAAAGAACAGATTTCAGATGCTGTGTAGCTTGAATATGTGATATCAAACATAACTGGAACTACAGTGTCTATCTTTAAAGTACCCTTACATTTTCTGATATCAAACAAAAGATAAAATGTTAACTTTCAGAAGATTAGTTTTTAAAACACCACAAAAATTAGTTTTTAAAAAAACGTGAACGTTTAAAAAGTATGGAAATGAAAAGTTTAGGAAAGGCGAATAAATATTCAAACACACTCGTGGTTCATACTGTCTCTTATAAATATAAAGCTGTAAAATAGAGTAAATATGGCAATTTTCAGGCTAGAGCAAGTTGGCTAGCCAAAGTTATATTTGGCTACAAGTAGGACTTACAATGGATCCTGGCTGCAACCTTAACTATAGAGAGAGTATTATCTCCTCGAATAACAAATGTTTTAAATCTGAGTCTTTTGAAAACCCATCTTCTTTGTAATTGTTTGGAATTTCAACACAAACCTAATGACATTCTAAGGCACAAGATTTGCAAATGATATATATTCATCTTAAAAATTGAAGTAGTACAGAAATAATATTTACCTGAGATCTGCTAGTACTGAATTTAAATAGTACAATTTAAAATTAGGTTTTGTATCTAAAATACTGTCCTCAAAATCACTCTTTTTGCCTGACTCAAAGTGTGTTGTGTTAGTAATTTGTTCCTGCAATCCAGACAAGTGAGGGGTTGCATCAACACCTGCCTTGCAACCTTGGGTGCCTCACAATGCTCTGCTGCTGCAGCTCCCAACCTGCACACCACCCTCACAAACAGCTAAACACCACACAGGTCTCACCCTGAGTGTCCGCGAATAACTGCAGCCTGCAGCAACACTCCAGTCAACACTTTGGCTTCCACCACCTTGGTTACTACTTGCAAGATGACCCCATCACACTCCCAGTCCAGGATTTTCCCCAAAAACACGTGTTTTGTACTGTCCAGCCCTCTCTTGGTCAGTTCAGATATCAGAGGTCCATTGTCCCTACACGGGGTCAATATAAAACAGTTTGCTACCCTAATTGGAGTTACCAAATGATGCAGTTTAAAACACAAATACTGGATTAGTTTAGATAAATAAATTGTTTAATTTTTTGTAACTACAAAAAGGTTTTAAGTGAATACAAGTATATGGCACTAAAGTCAGAAATGGTTACAAGAGAAATAATGATCAAACGTTTCTAGTAACTAAAACTTAACAAGCTAGACTTGGTTCAAGGTAAAATCCTGACCACAGGTTCCCAGCAACATTGCTGACCAAATTCTCAAGTCAGAATCTGCCCACAAAGTCCAAAGGTCTGGTTCCTTTGTCATCTTCGGTGAGAGAGAAAGAGAGAGTGCAAACGCACGTGCAGGCAAGCCTGGGGTGTTTTGCCCCTTTACTTCTATAGTCCAATCCCTCTTTTATAGTCCAGTACCCCTCAAAGCAAAGTTATTCCAACAGTAAAGAAGGCGACATGGAGTCTGGGAGTGATAGTGCCACTATGCTTTTTCTCTCCCCCCGCCTCCGTGCATGCTGAAATGCAGATTTGCCTTGCACACAGATTATTACAGTAGGGTGTGAATACAGGGGTGCATTCGGTCAGAGGCTCTCATTCTCTTTCCCCCTCCCTCCAGGACGTAATGGATGTGGTATGGTTAGGCCACAACTTTATTCACTTAAAATAGGTGGAAGTACCCAGCAAAAAATTCTACACTGCAGGTCATCGTCCTTTCCTTGATCATTTCCACATAATCCCAGACCTCATTCAAGCCATCCCATTGCTGAGACGCTGCAGCCATCCCCTTGTGAGAGAGTTAAGGAGGCTAGATGTCCCCAACCCCTCCCTTCTTCAGCTCCCTTAAAGAATGCTTTCTTTCAAATTCTTTTCCAATCCAATTTATCAGATAAATGTATCCCTTCCATAACAAGTAGCTGCCAGTCTGATCTGGGTGAAAGAGGGCTTCTCCAGGCTGCATAGGGGTATAAACACCTCTCATGCTCCCCACACACACACTCTTCTGGTCAGCAGGAAAGGCAATACCCCTTACTTTCCACCCCATCTTGCTTAGCTGCTTCCCACTCCTCCACACTGTCCTGTAAACGTTACCCCTCTGCTCAGGTTACAGAGCAAGCCCTCAAGGAACAACTGCACAGAGCTGAAGTGAGCACCGAGTCTGTAGCCAGAAGATAAGAGCATACGATGCTAAAGTCATGAATCCTCAAATTGGCGGGGGGAGGGGGAGTTATTAATTATTATTATTACTGCCACCACCAGGCAATTGGGCAATTTTTCCAACAGTGTTTCATTTGATTTTATACAACCAGCAATAAATTCAGCTGCTCCAATGTACTGTCAATCTTTAACACCTAAATAAAAACAAAATTGTTTGTCTTCAAAGACTCTTCTTCAGTTCATAAGGCAAACAAAAATACTTTATTACTACATCTTGCAGAGTTAAAAGGTCTCCTTCCCTGACACTGAATTTATATGGATCATATTCTAGACAGATATCAAATGTTGATGAAAATATCTTCAGTTTTACAACATCCTAATGTTACCATAATTTGTTTTCTGTTCACAATCACTGGAATAGTTGTAAAGCAGCTTAAATACTATCTTTTAGCAGATAAGGGCAAAAATTGCTGTCTGCAAGATACAGCTTGATTTTGATATTCTCATTCTACATGTGCAGAACTCCCATTTTTATCAGTTTTCAGACCAAGCATAAACTGAACAGAATACTGGAGCTGCAGACTGATCCGAGAGACCATTTTTTCCTTAACATGGTCCCTTCTTTCAGATTATATCTGTAATTCACTTTCTTCAGTTTGCCAAACACAAAGCAGCCTTCTCAGAAGTAATATTCTCACAAGACAGCTTCACTCAAATCAAGATTCTCTACTGCTAGTATTCTAATTTTCACATTCAGTGCAATAATCTTTTCATTGTGCTTCAGTAGAAACACAGAATTTTTCCTATATCCCAGAGTTTGTTAAGAGTCAAATTCTAAATTCCTTACTCAGGCAAATCTCCCATTGGGCCAAATCATGAGAGGTGCTGAGAAAATTTGCCATCAGCTCACTGTCTTTGGTTTCATCACCTCCAGGAATAAGACATGGGAAGCTAATAAAAGGAAACAAGATGTAGATATATACAAGAACTACCAACAGAACCGTATTAGTACGTTTCAAAGTTACTATACAGACATTAAGTGCCTTGTCTATTATAAACAGGATAATGCGATGTGGTGTGTTATGTGAAAGTACCATAATTTAGTTTGGAGAAGCTTGCCAGACAGAAAATTCATTTATAATATTAATAATTCATGAGCCAGGAGAATGCTTTTCATGGGGAAGAGAGGAGGCAAGACTACCATAGCACGAGGAGACATTAAAGGTAGGCACATCTCCATATTAAATGTGGGGTGAATCCTGGCCTTTTCCTTCCTCCCTCTCTCTGTCTCACACACACACACACACACACACACACACCAGTAGGATTCTTGGCCTACTGGATGGAGGAGGGGAAAGCAGTGTGTGTGATATATCTTGATTTTAGCCAGGCTTTTGATACAGTCCCATGTGACACTTTCATAAGAAAACTAGGGAAATGTGGTCTAGATTAAATTTCTGTAAAGTGACAGCATAACTGGTTAAAAGACCATACTCCAAGAGTAGTTTTCAAGGTTTTCTCTCAAACCAAGATGATATAGCTAGTGGGGGATATGTCCTTAGTCCAATACTTTTCAACATTTTCATTAATGACTTGAATAATGCAGTGAAGAGTATGCTGATAAAATCTGCAGATGACACTAAGCTGGGAAGAGTTGCAAGCACTTTGGAGGGCAGGATTAGAATTCAAAATGACCTTGATAAATTGGAGTATGTGTCTGAAATCAACAAGATGAAATTCAATAAAGATAAGTGCAAAGTATTTCATTTAGGAAGGAAAAAATGAAATGCACTTCTACAAAATGGGGATTACCTGGCCAGACAGTAGAACTGCTGAAAAGGAACTGGGGCTTATAGTGAATCACACATTTAATATGAGCCAACAATGTGATGCAGTAGCAAAAAAGGTTCACATCATTCAGGGGTATACTAACCGAGTGTCATTTGTAAGACATGGGAGGTAATTGTCCTGCTCTACTCAGCACGGGTGAGGCCTCATCTGTGTCCAATTCTAGGCACCACACTTGAAGAAAGATGTGGACGAACTGGAGAAAGTCCAGAGGAGAGCAACAAAAATGATAAAAGGTTTAGAAAACCTGACCTATGAGTAAAGATTTAAAAAAAACTGGGTTTGTTTAATCTTCAGAAAAGATGACTGAGGCGGGGACCTGATAATCTTCAAATATGTTAATGGCTGTTATAAAGAGGATGGTGATCAATTGTTCTCTATATCCCCTGAAAGTAAGACAAGAAATAATAGGCTTAATCAACATCACAGAAAATTCAGATTAGTTCTTAGGAAAATGTGTCCATCTCTAAGGATAGTTAAGCACTGGAATATGCTTCCAAGAGAAGTTGTGGAATCCCCACCATTGGAGGTTTTTTCCAACATGTTAGACAAACATGTGTCAGGTATGGTCTAAGTATACTTAGTTCTGTCTGAACACAGGGGGCTGGATGAAATGACCTCTCGAGAACCCTTCTGACCCTAGATAGGGTTGCCTACTTTTTAATTGCACAAAACCGAACACCCTTGCCCCTACCTTCCCGCTCACTCCATCCTCCTGCCCTCTGTCGCTCGCTTTCCCCCACCCTCACTCACTTTCACCAGGCTGGGGTAGGGGGTGGAGGTGCAGGAGAGGGTGAGGGCTCTGGCTGGGGATGCGGGCTCCGGGCTCCGGGGTGGGGACAGAAACGAGAAGTTCACGGTGCAGGAGGGAGTGAGGGCTGCTACTGGGGGTGCGGGCTCTGGGGTGGAGCCGGGGCTGAGGGGCTTGGGGTGCAGGAGGGGGCTCGGGTCTGGGGCAGGGGGTTGGAGTGCAGGACGGGGTGTGGTCTCTGGGGTGGGGCCAGGGATGAGGGGGGTGGGGTGCAGGGGGGGGGGGGGGGCTGGGGCGGGGGGGGGGGTGGGGGTGCGGGATGGGGGGTGGGGTACGGGCTCCAGGAGGGAAGGGGCTCTGGGCTGGGGCAGGTGGTTGGGGTGCAGGTTCTGGGAGGGAATTAGGGTGCGAGAGGGGTTGGGCTCCGGCCAGGTGGCACTTGCATCAGGCGGCTCCCGGAAGGAGCCAGCATGTCCAGCTCCTAGGCAGAGGGGCCAGGGAGCTCTGTGCACTGCCCGCACCCACAGGCGCTGCTCCCACAGCTCCCATTGGCTGCGGGTCCAGCCCTCTGAGTGGGGCAATACACAGAGCCCCCGGGGCTGCCCCTGTGCCTAGGAGCTGAACATGCCGCCACTTCCAGGAGCTGCGCGGAGCCAGGGCAGATAGGAAGCCTGCCTTAGCCCCACTGCACCGCTGACTGGGCTTTTAGCAGCCTGGTCAGCGGTGCTGATCAGAGCCGCCAGAGTCCCTTTTCGACTGGGCGAATTCAACTACATAGGAGAGGTGGGGAATCTGAACAGGAGCTCTATGCTCTATTTGGGGCGTGGACCAGGAACCACAGTTGTGGAAGAGCCAAGGAAGTGGCAGGGTCATTAGAAACTTAGGGGGAAAAGACTGGCTTTGTAGCATCCCTGTAAGTCAAAATCTGTTTTTATAATATGTAAACTAGGTTTCAGAGTTGAGTCTTTCCAAATTTCTCTCAATAAACAGGTATAAAGATAAACTTGTAATTTCTATTGACCTAAATGAGTCGTTCATACAGCTATTATAGTATTTCCCAGAGACACTCAGGACCAACTAGGTGGCAGATTCCAAACCCCTCACTCCCATAAAATAGTACCTTACTCCAGCAGTTCTCAAGGGGGAGGTCCAAGGTCTCCTGGGGGGCGAGGGAGCACAAGCAGGTTTCAGGGGGTCTGCCAAGCAGAGCCAGATTTAGACTCACTGGGGTCCAGGGCAGAAAGCCAAAGCCCTGCCCCAAAGCCTGAGCAACTGGTGTGGGGCTGTGGACACCTTAAAACAGAGGGCTGCAAGTGCACTGGAAACTTTCCAGAAGGCTGGGGGACACATCTAATCTTCACATAGGTTTACATAAATTTCTTCTCAGAAATGAATGCACCTTATCATAATATTCATACATTTTTCTCCCATGATAGCAGAACAACTGTTTGTTGCCCGAATTTACCAGCCATTAAAAACTTGTGCAATTACAGGGAGGGGGTAGATGAAAGCTTCATTTAGCATCTGACACTCTGGACTGCATTTGAGTCTTGGGCTTCACTCCTATTCCAGGCAAATATGCATGAAAGAGCACCAAAATAAACTCTGGGCCCCAATTCATCCCTTGGGAGTTCACAGGAAATGCAAGGTTTCCCCTGTTGGGTCTCATGGTCACATTCCAAAGCTCCCCTTCACCAGCAGGATTCTCACAGGAAGATCACAGCTGGGCCACTGCCACCCTGCCCAGTGGTTCAACCCTACTCAGAATACAACTGCTGCCATGGGTGTATACATGGGGATTCAATTACAAACAAACCCCTGTATCCCTTAGAGTTGAACTGGCCCTTTGACCCAATTTCACTATCGGGAAGAATTTTAATTATCTTGATAGGATTAGCAGGATATTTTATGCTTTGAATTATTTTCTGTAACATATCTAGATGACCCATGTAAATAACTTCACTATATCACTAAATATACTCTATATACAGTGTAAGTAGAATAACACCCTGCTGTCACAGATAAATAATTTCCCAAGCACATGCAAAATTAGCAGAAACATCAGGAACATTCTTCAAAAATCAAATTGCTGTCAACATCCTTTTTAGCTTCCTTGAACAGTCCATTATTGATTCTTAGGACAAATGAAGGATCTACCCACAACATCTCTGATGGGTAATATGTGTACATACTTTTTTCATAAACAACTGTATACATTTTAAAAAAGCAACAGGAGTGTTCTCTTCAAATACAAAGCAATTAGACATTAATCTTCATAATGTTGCATTTTAGAATGAAATAACTCTTACTGAGCTCCAACACCCTTCAGATATGAAACATACATACACACATGTGTAGATAACATTTAAAATATAAAATATATTATACATTATATTATATAATATATAATACACACACACAAAATATATTCTAATAGTTTGCATAGGATCTTCCATCAGAAAAATCTCAAAACAATTTATAAACATGATGAATTATGCCTGGTTGATATTAATATGCCAGGTTTTGCTGTGTTCAAAACTGATGTACCAGTTTCTCCAATACTATCACTTGCCGTGTTTTATTATACAGTCATTACAACAAGAGAAGTTTCCTTTTCTGATAAGTGGAAATTAAGCATCCATCTGCCACGAGGAATAGATTTGAAGTTATCTCGCAAGACTAGATGCCTATGCTTTAGTCAAATACAAGTTATTGGGATCCATACTGGGATAACTGGATGAAGTTTAATAGCCAGTGACATAAACAGGACATCATTCCAGATGATCTAATGGTCACTTCAGGCCTTAAACTCTATAGATTTGGTATTTTCATTTACACTAAGGCCCCCTTACACAATTCTGGCAACGTAAAGGAGTCTTATAGTGGGCTATCGTTATACATACTTTACAGTTATACTTTACTTTTATGTTGCCAGAATGAAATAAAGGGGCCTTAGTGTGAATGAGACTCAGGCCGATTACATTTTATATGAATACTTTTCTATTGGTAATTCCAGAACCAGACCTACCTATAGATTTCAGTGTGCCTATCATAATGGAATCTAATTGCCCAAATCATTACATGTATTTACTGTATTTATTTTATAATAGCCCCAACAAGTACCTAGCTGGCAATCTGAATTCTTTTACGAAATAGAAAACTCTCAATAATAATACGTACAGCTATCCATCCCACTCTAAAAAATTTCTTGCCAAACTGTATTAAATGGCTCTTCAGATTATTTCCCAAACTCTACAGCAGGGATCGGCAACCTTTGGCACGCAGCTCGCCGGGTGGGCTGGGCCGGTTTGTTTACCTGCCGCGTCTGCAGGTTCAGCCGATCACGGCTCCCACTGGCTGCGATTCACCACTCCAGGCCAATGGGAGCTGCAGGAAGTGGCAGCCAGCACATCCCTCGGCCCGTGCCGCTTCCCACCGCCCCCATTGTCCTGGAGCGGCGAACTGCAGCCAGTCAGAGCCGGGATCAGCCGAACCTGTGGACGCGGCAGGTAAACAAACCGGCCCGGCCCGCCAGGTTGCCGATCCCTGCTCTACAGGTTGCTTCTTCCTCAAATGCCCAAGAAAATCCCCTCAAAGGTCACTAGATAGAGCACATCCTGTGACTAGGCTACTTCATTGCCTAACCACACCCAACTACTCTTTTCATAATCAATACATTGTCTCCAGCATAGATAGGCCATTTGTGTTTTGCAGATTCAGAAAAGATTAAAAAACGACCATATAAAAGAACAGAGGTTAAAAGTGGATTTTGCTAAACAGTAATTTTTTTTCTGCTGGAATGAAACTAGTGGCTTGCACCAGAGAATCAAGTATTTGGGGCAAATTAGATTCTCTTTATGGGCTCTAATGCATATTTGCACTGTGCTCATTGCTTGTCTTTCATATATCAACTGCTTAATTTGATGGGAGAAGCAAGCTTGGTTGTAAAACTTTGATCCAGATTTTGTAAATATAAGCCGAATTTTGTACCTCTTGAAGATTTAAGTACCATATACCGCCTTCAAAATGTATTCAAAGTTCCCACTGATGCAGATGAGAGTTCCACCAATGGAGGGGAGAAACAAACTGAATTCCTTTTTACTACATTAACTATTGCTCCTAGTAATTATTTTGATCAAAAATAAGGGTAAGAAATTACTTTCCAAAAGTTATTTCCTATTGATGTATTCACTCCCACTTTATACTGATCATTGGGACATTCAGTTATAAGGATGAGATCACACATTTCTGATATTTCCAAGGAAAGAATTTCACACCTTTCTGAGCACCAGTTGGCTGAAGGTATAGAATGTTACAGCTTGTTACAGAATGTCAGTTGAAGCCAATTATAATTCATCTGACCTGCCTCAGCAAAATAGCCAGCTAAACTTGCTCTGTCCTTACAAGAGGGAGGTTTTGCTTCTAGGCACATGTCATTTTCTAAATTATGTGCTTTATAGATCGGGATATCGTGATAATTTGGCAAGAATCGACAAACCAGAAAGTTTGTTTACAGAAAGATCAATGTAACTAGACCTTACTGCAGATGTCTTTAGCCAGTGAGTGATTTTTCTTAAGTCGGAGACACCCTAAATAAAGGGAAATGGCACAAGGTGGACCTTAGCTGCAACCTTATGCAAGGACAGATTAGCGTCAAGCTCCCTCACCACCTGCCTATTCCCCCTACCGGTCAGGTGGTATGAAGTTGCAGCGGCCCTGTATGTGCAGGGCCCTAGGAGACCCGATAGGTAACACAGGTCTCAGGAACATGATGAAAATGTTCCACATTTCACTCCAGTACTGAGGTACTAGCGGAGAAATCAAGCACCATCTCTGCTTCATGTAAGAGTGAGTGAAAATTCAATCGCTACGGCTGCAAAAGAAAAAAAAACTGATACTGTAAGAATTTCTAGTCCCTCAGTACTATGCTGAGCACCATGACCACTTAGATTCCACAGATCAAGCAAAAAGAAAAAGAAAAAAAAACCTAGGAAGTAGAACCCAATTTTAATAATCTCATTTTTTTCCTGCTGTTGACTATCTGGCTTATTTTATTCATGTGAGATTTCTACTTAAATTACTTCTCTTCAGAAGATTATTAATGCATTAACATAGGATGTTCCTACAAGTGAGAAAATACAGTTTCTAAATACAGTAATAAATCAGTCAATCTTTGATCTGTCCTCTATCCCAGACTGGTTTTTTAAATGACATTTAATACATTTTAAACCTGTATCTAAATCTTTTGCTCTAACCTTCTAACCATTCTACAGTTAATGTTTTAGCACATGTACTGCTGTTATCGAGGTTATAATTCTTTTCCCGATATAACAGTCTTCACAAAAATGATTTCCAGTAAAAACATTTCTACTTGGCTTAATCTGAGCCGGCACTTTTGGCATAATTATTTCCTACCACAAAGTCAACCTGAGACTCAAAATTTATCTTCAAAATGTGCAGCTAAGTTGCTACTCAGGTATACCTCATTCTTTCTTGTGGACAAGTAAAATCTCACTGCTCTGCAGAGACAAGGGAGATTCTAGACCAGGGGTCAGCAACCTTTCAGAAGTGGTGTGCCAGACTTCATTTATTCACTTTAATTTAAGGTTTTGTGTGCCAGTAATACATTTTAACATTTTAGAAGGTCTCTTTCTGTAAGTCTATAATATATAACTAAACTATTGTTGTATGTAAAGTAAATAAGGTTTTTAAAATGTTTAAGAAGCTTCATTTAAAATTAAATTAAAATGTCAGGACCCGGGCAGTTTGAGTGCCACTGAAAATCAGCTCGCGTGCCGCCTTTGGCACGCGTGCCATAGATTGCCCACTCCTGTTCTAGACAATGAATATACGCAAGCTGCACAATAATTTTAAATTACTAAAATTGCACATTATAATTGTAGCTTGCTGATCTCTAATCACAGATTAAAAATGAACTCTTCTTTTGTCATATTAACCAATTCCTAGATATATTTTCATTGCTTCTAAGTTTTGGCCTTTACACAGCAAGAGAACATTGTCCACTCTGAAAACGTTACCCACACAATAAGGTAAAGGATTCATTTTCTTAATTAGTAATGATAAGCAAAGGGGGCCAGGTTCACAACCAGAGTCTTCTCTACATGACAAAATTTTACCACTTGAACATAAATCAGTTTTAAATTGAATTAGTTGCACGAGTGCAAACCTTTGTTTGGACACTTATTTTCGTTAAAGAATGGCTGATTGCAGTTTATCTTAAACTGATTCCCAGTCAACTTAAGCTAAACCAAAATAAGCCATTCAAACTGAAGTAAGAAAGACTGTCCACACAGGTGTTTGCACCAATTTGAACCAGAAACAAGACCTTTGTTTTGGATCTGCTTTGGAGCCATACTACAGATGCAGGTTTGAACCTAGGGATTCAAATTAGCAAGTTTCATATTTGAGGTTTGGTTTTGACTCCTGTAATTTTAATATAGTAAGGCTTTAGTCTATATTAAACAATATGTAACTGAGCTACATTATTTATTCAATACAACGGGGTATTATACATTCAAGAGTAAATTAATACAATTTTAAAAATACCAATGCCAAAGGTAGATCACGCCAGACTAATCTGATTTCTTTGTTTCAGAAAATAACTGATTTTTTTAGATATGGGAAATGGAGTAGATCTAATATACTCAGACTTCAGTAAAGCATTTAACACAGTACTACACTGGTAAATTATTAGTTAAATTAGAGAAAATGGTGATAGTACAAGCATTGTAAGTTGATTAAAGAGCTGGCTAAAGGGGAGAAGGCAACAGATTGTGCTGAAAAGTTCACAGTTGGACTGGAGGAAGGTTACTAGTGGAATTCCTCAAAAATCATCTTGGGACCATTATTATTCAATATTTTAATTACTTTCCTTGGCACAAAAAGCAGGAGTGTGCTAATGAAATTTGCTGATGATACCAAGTTGGGAGGCATCACCAATACACAGGAGAATCGGATTATTATACAGGAAGATCTGGATGACCTGGGAGACTGGAGTGACAGAAATGGGTTAAAAGGCAATAGTATAAAGTGCAAGGCCATGGCACTTAGGGTCTAATCATAAGAATTTCTGCTACAAGCTGTGGGCTCATGAGTTGGAAGCAACGGAAGAGGAGAGAGCCCTAGGAGTGTGGATCAATTACAAGAGAATTGTGAGCCACCAATGTGATGCACCTGCACAAAAGGCAAATGCAATCTTAGGATGCATCAGAGGAGGCATTTCCAGTAGAGATAGAGAAGTATTAATGGCACTGTACAAGGCGCTGTACAATGGCAGAGCTCATTGGGAATGCTATATACAATTCTGGTCACACCTGTTCAAAGATGAATTCAAACTGGAACAGATGCAGAGAAAACCTACTAGAACGGTCAGGAAATGGAGGGTCTATCTTAGGAGAGGTAACTGGAAGAGCTTAGCTTGTTTAGCCTAGAAAAAAGAAGGCTGAGAAGGGACATGACTGCTTCCTATCAACATATCAGGGTGTAAATACGAGGGAGAGTGAAGAGCTATTTAAGGTAAATGACAGTGTTGGCACAAAAATAAATGGATATAAACTGCACATGAAGTCTGGAAATCAGAAGAAAGTTTCCAACCATCAGAGAAGTGATATTCTAGAACAGGCTCCTAATAGGAGTTGTGCAGACAAACAACTTCGGTTTAAGATAGAGATGGACAAATTTATGAGTACAACTGTCTGAAGGAGCAGTTTGTGATTGGGAGTGGGGGTGGGGGCAGGGCTCAGCAGCCCTGGGTTCCCACTTCCAGTTTGTGTCTTACGTTCCTAAAAGGTCATGCTTCAGGGCTTCAGTTGGTCACCTGCCAGGATCAGGTAGGGACCCCCTCCCAATTTATCCTGGAAGGTTGTTGTGTGTGTCTGTGGGGGGTGGGGGTTGTCTCCTTCCTCTGAAGCATCCAAATGCTAGGGATGGGACACTGGACACAGTGGGCTGGTACTTTGAGTGGGCACTGAGCATTCTCCCTCATGTGCTTAGCTGGCTGGTTCTTGATCATATGCTCAGTGCCTAACTGATCACCATATGTGGGGTTGGGAAGGAATTTTTCCCCAGGTCCTATTGGCTGTGACCTTAAGGGTTTTTCTCCTCCTTCTGCAGCGTGCAGGTACAGGTCACTTGCCAGGATTATTGGGTATATTTCAGTTAATCATTTCCCTGCCACTGCAGGGGCCTCAGACACTGCTCCTTGCTTCCTCCTATTCTCTGCCTGTGGCACATGAGGGATAGTTTAATCTTCTGAGGGCTGTTATACTGTAGTCTAATTTTGGCTGTTGGGCTAAGTGTGCAGACGCTGGGAGATACTGGCGGCATGAGATATGCAGGAGGTCAGACTAGAGGACCTGATGGCCTAAAAACTCTGACTCCATGACACTATTATAGCATCTCAGCCTAGTATCTCAATGCACTTTTATAAAGAGACATAAAAGCCCTGTAAAATAGGCAAGGAATATAAAGAGATAAGTTTACCTAACATTGAAATGCAGCTGTCTTTGGGAAGGAACATGACTACTGTAGAACTGTCCAAAGCAACACTACACAGCACTTTAAGATAGGACTTGAATAGCATAAACCAACAGAAACTACCCAAGGGGACTTTACAGTGGGTAGGCCAAATGCAAACATTACAGGAGTGCTCTATAAATAAGATGTTCATGCATATGTAATTAATTAATAGATAAGGTGCCAACAGATGGCATATATATATCAAGAATATATAGCATGGTTCTCGGGGTTTATAGGAATTAATGAAACCTGTTGTTGAACACTGATGTCTTCCCCTCTATAGTTCTTTAGAATGATCTCTTAACAGTAATTATCCAACTTGGTGTTTAGCTAACCAATGTTAAATAGAACAGAATAGCCTTGTTCTTGATAAAAGTTGGCAGAAGGTTTTTATGTGCTAAAGGTGAGGATTTTGGTTTTACATTTTATCCAAAATGTAGTGCCCTCAAATACCATGCTATGGTACTGAGTCAAGCACTGATTCATAGGGAAGTGCTACCTAGACAAAGTCTTTACTTTTAAGATGAACCAACCTCCTACTCCCCCTCCTCCACTCTACTTCCATCCTACACACAAAAGGATGGAACCAACCCACACCCCTTCCTTGCCCTCCTGTCCTGGTTCAGCAGACTGGGGCTATAACATTATTGTGTAGCTATTTGGGGTCTCAGAGCTTGGGGTTCAGCTAGCCCAAACACAGCCCCACAGCGAGCCCCAGTCAGCAGACTGGGGGCAGCCAGCTATAATTTCTGTATAGACATACCCACCCAACACCCCCTCCCAGCAAGTGGCATACAGCAGCTGTTACCCTAGGTAGCTGTGCAGGCCAGTCCCTCTCTGCAGGAGATGCATGTAGGTTAGTGTCGTTTTGGGCGTCTCTGTCAGTGCATCCAGGAGCAGTGCACTGGGGCTGGACTGGTCTCCACCACTGGGGTGGCCACTTTAACCCACACAGTCAGTGGGGCACATCAGGGGTCATGCCAGCAGCCAGCCATCACTGTGCACAAAACCTGGCACTTCACACTGGTGGGTACCCACCGGAGTCTGCAAAAAGTAAGTGGGTCATATGGTCTGATGGTGCTAGCACCATGGGCAGCGCACAAAAGGGCTCTGGCAACAGGGAATGCATAGCTTCACTAGGACTGAAACAGAAGAGATAGTCCCTGGCTATGGTAATCTCCCTCATGCCCATATACAGACCCTTTATGTTTCAAATAAAGAACAACTTGGAAATTATAGGAGAAAGTTTATTTTTAAGGGCACCTCCCTAATGTTTTATTTGAGACATCCGATCTCATACAAATAACACATTGTATTAGAGCAGAGGTGGGCAAACTGCAGCCCGCGGGCCACATCTGGCCCACAGGATCCTCCTGCCTGGCCCTTGAGCTCCCAGCTGGGGAGGCTAGCCCCTGGCCCCTCACCTGCTGTCCCCCCTCCCCCGCAGCCTCAGCTCGCCGTGCCGCCAGTGCTCTGGGCAGCGGGGCTTTGAGCTCCTGCCGGGCAGTGCGACTGCAAGAGCTACCAGCCTGCCCCAGTGCTCTAGACTGCGCGGCTACATGGTTGGCTTCAGCTGGGCGGGGCAGCTGCCAGTCCTGGTGCTCTGAGCGGCATGGTAAGGGGGCGGTGAGCAGGGGAGTTGGATAAGGGGCAGGGTGTACCAGGGGACTCAGGGGGCGGTTGGATGAGGCGGAGGTTCTGAGGGGGCAGTCAGGGGATGGGGAACAGGGGGGTTGGATAGGCATGGGAGTCCCGGGGGGCCTGTCAGGGAGTGGGGGTGTTGATAGGGGTCAGGGCAGTTGGGGATGGGGGGGTTGGATAGAGGGTGGGGTCCCGGGAGGGGGCAGTGAGGGGACAAGGAGCAGGGGGGTTTGATGGGTCAGGGGTTCTGAGGGGGGCAGTCGGAGGGCAGGGAGAGGGTGGGGGCAGGCTGTTTGGGGAGGCACAGCTTTCCCTACCCGGCCCTCCATACAGTTTCGGAACCCCAGTGTGGCCCTCAGGCCAAAAAGTTTGCCCACCCCTGTATTAGAGTGTACAATCCTTTGCATGACTATTGGTGCGTACAAGACAATATTTATTGATTTGATGTGTAATGTGGAACATTGAGCACCAAACAAAAGGACAGGTGGTCACGCTGTGTGTGACATTCTAACATATTCCCTCTAAACCTGCTTTGGCACAAATCTGGGACACCGTACAGGTGAAAAAACTTGAAACGAAGAACGCTAGAAAAATCTATGGGTTAGCAGGATGGGAAAAGAGGGAGGGGTAAGTTTCTGCAGCATGAATTACATTTTATTCAACCTCATCTTCTTAACATTAAAGAGCTGTAATGAATTCATAAAATAACATCAATGCAATATTAAGGTTATATATTTAAACATAAGTGTCAGGAAATGTTAACTTTAAGACTCCCATAACATTAATTTGTCCACCTTGCATATATTGTCTATGAAAGCATACATTTAAACAATTTAACTAGTCATTAAACATGGAACAGCATAACTTTTTTTCCCTGCTATACAGTTCATTGTCAGGTAGGGAAGGACTCAGCCAGGGGCTGCAGCACTAGTGTCCCCTACCAGGACAGTTGGGTGAAGGCAAGAAAAATCAAGCTCCCGCAATAGTCTCTTTACTCTCACTCATTGTGAGTGAGTGGAACTCTTTTGGGGGGCAATTAATTTTACAATAGTGTTTAAGAGCTCTCCCTGATGAGATGAAGGGTATTTGAATCACACGTTCCATCTCCCACATTCAAACTGTTGCAGCTCCTGGTCTTCTCCTGGTGCTTGCTTGAGCCTTGCAGTGAAAATGAGTAAGTGAGCGAGGGTGGGGGAAAGCGAGCGATGGAGGAAGGGGGAGTGGGAGGCAGGGCCTCGGGGAAGGGGCGGGGGAAGGGTGTTCAGTTTTCTCCAATTAGAAAGTTGGCAGCCCTACCGGGCACCCAGCTCTGAAGGCAGCACCGTCACCAGCAGCCATACGGAAATAAGGAAGGCATGGTATGATGTATTGCCACCCTTACTTCTGCTGCCAGCAGTACTGCTTTCAGAATTGGGTGGCCGAAGAGTGGCAGCTGCTGGCCAGGAGCCCAGAAGTGCCAAGCCGAGCAGGGCGGGGGCTGACCCCTGGCAAGCCCCAGCAAAAAATAAGCACTGCTTACTGGATCTTAAGTTCTCCTGATAGCATTGGCTATGACTGAAGTAGGAGGCTGCTCATTTTTCATTAGTGATGGAAATGGAGCCAAAAATGAATGTGAGTGAGAGTAAACGACAGCAAAAACCAAGCTTTTAACCCAAACTGGACAGTGGATTTTCTTTTTATTAAGCCACCTCACTTAAAAGCAAAACTTGTGTGTTTAATATGCCAAACTACTGTATCCATCTCTAAGGTCGTCAGTGTGAGGCGCCACTTTGAATCAAAGCATAGTAACTTCAATGCGGCATATCCTCCTGGCAGTGTTGCAAGACATGACAAAATTGAAAATCTGAAGTCTTCATATCACACTTCAAATGTCATTCTCACAACATCAGTTGTACAGGAAAAAGCAACAGCTGCTTCTCTTCAGATAATGGTGGTACTAGCTAAAGAAAAAAGCCTTCCCTGGATGCCGAGCTTGGGAAGGAGTGCACATTGGAAATGCTGGAGGAGCTTTTTGATGGAGATTGTGAACGATGTGAAGCAAGTTCCCCTGTCTGATTCCACAGCAGTGCAAAGATTGGAGGTAATTTAGAAGGATTATTTGTCAGCACTGCTTTCTGATTTAAAAAACACCAAATACATGTCTCTTGCAATGGACAAAACAAGTGACTTAAGTGACACTGCGCAGCTATCGCTGTTTGTTAGATTTTATGATAGTGACATTTTCAGAGAATAATTTTTGTGCTTAATACCATTAGAAACCTACACCACAGGAGAGATCATTTTTGAAAAGGTAAAAAGTTTTTTTTTTTTTTAAATGGATTGCAGACAGAGGTTGCTCCAAGACAGGGAAATAGAAGGGCTTTGCTTCACATCTGGTAGTGATACACCCTTCATTAAATATACTGCACCATTCAACAGACTGTCCTGTGTGGTACATTGTCTGGGGATTTGAAAAAGAAAAAAAAAAAAAAAAAACCACCAAAAAATGGGTATTGTGATTAGATTCGTGAACTACGTATGCTCAACTTCTTGCAACATCATCTTTTTAAAGCTCTTTTACAAGACGTTCAGCCAAATACAGTGACCTGTTGCAGCACAATGACATTTGCTGGTTAAGTGCTAGAGAGGTTTTATGTGCTTCAAAAAGAAATAGAATTTCTTTCAAATCACAAGACCAACAAAGCTTGTGAGTTCCTGGAATTTATGAATGATCTACCTTTGACATAGAGGGGACCTTTTCTGTGCAATATTACTGGTCACTGAATTTCCTCAAATTGCAGGTAGATGGCCATGCAAGCAGTGTCGGGGATCTGTTTGAAAAAGTGTCTTCCTTTCAGAGGAATCTTGATGTTGCTACAGATGAAAACGATGCAAGAATTCTTAAACAATCTGATCGAAAATTTTAAAATGCGATTTGAGAATTTTAAAATTCCAAAGGATTTGCTTTTACTTGTTCATTGTTGTCTCTGCCATTTGTTATCTCTGCCAATGGACCTTGCCCTCTGAAGCAAATAACATTCTTGATTCAACTGATGACAGTGAATTAGAAATTGTAAGGCTCCAGAGCTCATGTGTCTTACAAGCAAAATTCAGAGAAGTGGAACTTTGTGATTTCTGGATTCAATATGCTGACCAGTTTCAGAATAGCCAGAATCTGGCCATCTATCTTTTAATGATGTTTGGACCAACATACCTCTGCAAATCTGAGTTTTCTACCATAAACATTATAAAAAAACATCGCAATTGCCTGACAGATGAGCATCTTCACCAGTGTATGTGCTTTGCCCTCACCGCCTATAAACCACTCTTCACAAAGCTTGTTGGAGATCGTGGATGTCACCTCTCCCATTAGAGTTTGCCACAAACACAGGTAATCATGTTGATTTCTAAACTTTATTAAAAGATAGAAACACCAATACTTATGCTGCAATCAAAGTCTTTATTTATTGGCAACTGAAGAGTTTTTAAATTTTTCTTTTGCCAGCCTTCTGCATAAATGGCCTGCCTCTTGCCATACAATTCTCAAATCAGCCCACGGGTAGATGTAATTGAGTATCAATGGCATAGAGTCTGCCCACCAGTAGTGTTGGACACAATAGTCAAAGAAATATTTTAATTAAACTTTATCTTTTTCTTCAAACACACACAGTGGGATCATTTTTGCAGAAGAAGAATATAAGACTCAGTTTAAAAATAAAAAGAAGTTCTTTTATATTGCACTTTCCAGTGGTAAATTGCAAAGCATTTTGAAAAGGAAGGTGCAGATAATTACCCCAGTTTTTCACATCAGAAACTGAGGTCAAAGTGACTTGCTCATGCTCACACACAGTCAGCAACAGAGACAGATACAGAGCCAATATTTCCTGGCCCCCAATTCAGCGCCATATCCACTGAACCATGCAGTACCCATATGGATAGAATTAAGGTACTGTGCCAGTTGATGGCACTTAGGAATGTGTACTATTGTTCGTAGGTTTTCTAGGACCAATAAAAGTTATTGCACATTACAAACGGTTTCCTGAGTACAGCTCTTTACACAGTGCTTTTAACAAACATGGAAGCTTTAATGCATATTAGGCTGCATTTAGAGTGCATCAAGCCCCATAACTTTTTTAACAGATGACTAGAGGCTCCTTCAAATGAAATAATGCCATTCCTACCATTGTCTGTTCATTCACCTCAGTGCCTGGAAGATGTGAGTGGATGACATACTCTCTCCTAAGAAATAACACCCTTTTCCCATTTCAAAGGAGAACACGTACAGGTCATACAATATGCAAAGTCCACTGCTGTACAGAAAAGAGGTATTTGACCAACCAGCTCTGATTTTCATTAGATAGGGCCTGATTCTGATGCAATACCTGCATTCACATCCTACTCCCATTATAAGTGACAGTGTTGTCCAAGGAAAAATGTGTCATGGAACAAAGCACTGGAGCGTCAAAGTTGCCCCTATCTAACTGGTATAAAGTTTTCTACAAATAAGACTTGTTAAATGATTTAAAGATATGAAAGTAAAGTAAAGGTCATATATCTATAAAGAGTGTGTGTGTGTGTGTGTGTGTGTGTGTGTGTGTGTGTGTGTGTGTG
>NW_020699454.1:0-1565 GCF_002925995.2 Terrapene triunguis | reverse complement strand
GGAGGTACTTGAAAGCTGCTTGTGTTTTGTCAATGGCCTTGACAAAGTTCTTCATCAGACCCAGCTTGATGTGTAAGGGTGGTAACAAAATCTTCCTTGATTCAACAAGTGGTGGATGCTGAACACTTTTCCTCCCAGGCTCCAATGACTGTCGGTGTGGCCAATCTTTCTTGATGTAGTGGGAATCTCTTGCACGACTATCCCATTCGCAGAGAAAACAGCAGTACTTTGTGTATCCAGTCTGCAGACCAAGCAAGAGAGCAACAACCTTCAAATCGCCACAAAGCTGCCACTGATGTTGGTCATAGTTTATGCACCTCAAAAGTTGTTTCATGTTGTCCTAGGTTTCCTTCATATGGACTGCATGACCAACTGGAATTGATGGCAAAACATTGCCATTATGCAGTAAAACAGCTTTAAGACTCGTCATCGATGAATCAATGAACAGTCTCCACTCATCTGGATCGTGAACGATGTTGAGGGCTGCCATCACACCATCGATGTTGTTGCAGGCTACAAGATCACTTTCCATGAAGAAGAATGGGACAAGATTATTTTGACGGTCCCGGAACATGGAAACCCTAACATCACCTGCCAGGAGATTCCACTGCTGTAGTCTGGAGCCCAACAGCTCTGCCTTACTCTTGGGTAGTTCCAAATCCCTGACAAGGTCATTCAGTTCACCTTGTGTTATGAGGTGTGGTTCAGAGGAGGAGGATGGGAGAAAATGTGGGTCCTGTGACATTGATGGTTCAGGACCAGAAGTTTCATCCTCTTCCTCGTCTGACTCAAGTGAGAATGATTCTGGTGCATCAGGAACCGGCAGTCCTTCTCTGTGGGGTACTGGGCGTATAGCTGATGGAATGTTTGGATAATGCACAGTCCACTTTTTCTTCTTTGACACACCTTTCCCAACTGGAGGCACCATGCAGAAGTAACAATTGCTGGTATGATCTGTTGGCTGTCTCCAAATCATCGGCACGGCAAAAGGCACAGATTTCCTTTTCCTGTTCAACCACTGGCGAAGATTTGTAACACAAGTGTTGCAGCATATGTGTGGGGCCCACCTCTTGTCCTGATTTCCAATTTTGCAGCCAAAAGAAAGGTGATAGGCTTTCTTAACCATAGTGGTTATACTGCGCTTTTGTGATGCAAAAGTCACTTCACCACAAACATAGCAGAAGTTATCTGCACTGTTCACACAAGTACGAGGCATCTCTGCTCACTTTGGCTAAACAGAAGTGTGTCCCTTTGCAAAATCAAACACTGACAAATAAGAGAGCACGACACTGTATGATTTCTAGAGCTGATATAGGGCAATTTGTTCAGCAGAGTGATGTAAGCTTCGTTATGATTGCATCATCCATGACTTCTAGGAATAACATGATGCAATTCATATCATGTATGATGCAATACCAGCTTCAGATTGCATCATTCATTGTTTTGCCTAAAAAGCAAGTACTGTCCAAACCCAGTCATAGATTTATTCATAGATCCAGTCAAAGATGTATTTTAGTCATTTCTGGTTTAAATTGAGATCCCTTCCCTTTATAACTCACTTATCC
>NW_020699453.1:0-2017 GCF_002925995.2 Terrapene triunguis | reverse complement strand
AAGGCTGAGAGTTTACACAAATCCCCTTTTGCCAGCAGCCGGCTCTCCTGCCCGCAGCTCCCGCCCTGCCCCAGCTCAGGGCTCCTGTCCTGCAGCTTCTCTGTTTTCTTTCCAAATTTCCCAGGCTGCCCCACACCATTCGTTCAACCCCCCACCCCCAGGGTCAGAGTTAACGCTGTGTGTTTGAGTGGCACTCCCCCAGCCAATCAGGTTTTTTCAGTGTAGCCTGGGGGGCGGGAGCTCTCTCCCAGCTTCACACCAGAAAGTGACTATACACCAGCTGGTGGCCCCCAAGGGCCTGCCCTACATGCGGCTGATACCGCAATGCCACAGCTCTTAGCCATCAGCTACGAGAAAGGGGCTGGGATGTGCATCACCGACTTCTTACCCAGAGCATTTACTCTGGCACTTTCCGCTCAGAACCACGTCCATTCCCTGCAGCCTGGCTGCGGGGGTGGGGGGGAAGGAGGAGAACAGCTGCACTGCACAGCTGGAAAGGCGCCCCCTGGTGGGTGCCCGGGGCAAGGCCCCTCCAGCTAGAAGACCTGCCCTTCACCAGAGGCAGCTGGGTTGGGATCCCCCCCACAGCTCTGCCCCAGGGGCCTTGGCGGGTCTCTGACTTACAACAGGGCTGGATGGGAACTGCAAGGAGAGAATCTCCCCAGAAGAAAAGATTCAGTATTAACGTCCCAGAGACTGGGGAGACCTTGGTGCCTCTGTCGGCGATGGGGCCATCCATAGGCCAGAGTGCCCAGGGCTGGGGAGCTCAGGGACAGGGGGGCAGGTGTATCGGGGTGTGAGGAGCCACTGGTGGACATCACACTTCTGACCAGGGGTTCAGGTCCCTTGGGACTGGAATTGGAGGTGGGGTTGGGTGCAGGTGGCAGTTACATGGCATTGGCTGGGGTTGGCATGAGTTAAGCCTTGAGAGGCCTTTGTTGATTTGGTGTCTCTTTAGAGGACAGCTAGATCCTGGTGGGGGTCTCAGAGGCCTCCAGGGGGAGGAAGAAAAGCAGCCAGGAGCCACCATTAGGTGGCTCCTGACCAGGGTACGCTTGGCCCCCCATCTCTTCTTCCCCACATGGAGCCTGCAGCTCTATTTGTGGGGGCAGGGTGGGGTGAATGGCGGCACAGCAAGGAGGCCTGCCTGGGGCACGTGGGCAGCGGAGAGTGGTGGTTTGGGGGATTAAAACGGGCTGGGGGAGGCATCTCAAAGGAGCTCTGTGCTGGGGCCGGGCTGCCTACGGTGTGCTGGGTTCGGAGTCGCTGTCTGTCTATTTCTGTTTGTCTGTTTAGACTGGCAGCTCATCGGGGCAGGGACCGTCTCTCACTCTGGTGTGGGCAGCGCCCAGCAATGGCCCTGGTCCTGACTGGGCCTCTTGGCGCTACCGTAACCCAAATCAACACTAATATGAATGGTCCTGCTCTTCAGTCTGTGCCAGCACAAAGCCAGAGGCTGATATGGCACCACCCTCCCTGATCGGACCCCGGATGGGCCCGCCCGGGCCTTGTGCAGCTTAGACCCAGCTGAGTGGTTTGGCTGGGACCTCATTAACTCGGCCCTCCCTGGACGGGACTCGAGGAGGGTCGGCTGGACCCGAGAGCAGCTCGCACGGAACTGAGCATTGCCAGCTGGGATGACAATGACCTCACCCAGCTCAGAACTTCTGAGCCGTTTGGATCCAAACAGTCTGATGCCGTTGGGACCCAAACAGTCTGATGCCGTTCGGACCAGAACATTCCAGGACTATTTAGACCACAACAGTCTGGTGCCCCTTGGATCAAACGCTTGGCTCAGGTCAATCGTGATCCTGTCTCTGCTGCCTGCACTGTGAGATCTGGAGATTTAGCAGGAGAATTGGACCAGAACCGCCATCCCTTCCCCAGCAGAGACCCGGCGCTCCTGGCTGGTGGTGGACAGAGAATCCAGGAGGTTTCGAGGATTGTGACAGGCACCAGCCTTGGCCCGAGTCCCCAGAGCCAGGACCATGCTGCACAGCCAGGGGCTTCCTGCTGA
>NW_020699452.1:0-6428 GCF_002925995.2 Terrapene triunguis | reverse complement strand
GCCAGAACACGGGGGCCGTGGCCCCATCACTTTTAAAAGTGGGAGAGCTCTGCTCTCTGCCTTTGTACCTGCCTTAAAGGCAAGTGATGGGGGGAGGGGCGGAGAGGAGCAATCAGGGGGCGGGGTCTCGGGGGAAGAGGTGGAGCAGAGGTGGGGTCATGGTTTGGGCACTGGTGGCCCCCCCACTTCTAGGGAGCTTCAAGCGTTACTGTCTGTTGATGTCTTTAAATCAAGACTGAATGGCTTTCTGGAAGGTGCTTTAGTCAACACACGTTAGGATTTAGTCAAATACAAGTTATTGGGCTGAACACAGGAATAACTGGGTGAAATTTAAGGACCTGTGATACAGAAGCACCCATCGACTCCGTGGGTGCTCCAGGGCTGGAGCACCCAAGGAAAAAAAATAGTGGGTACTGAGCACCCACCAGCAGCCCCATGGATCAGCTCCCCCACTACCTCCCAGTGCCTCCCGCCCGCTAGTTGGCCCTGCCGATCAGCTCCTCCCCCTGCCTCCCAATGCCTCCCACTCACCTTGGATCAGCTGTTCAGCAATGGGCAGGATGCACTGAGGGGGAAAGGTGGAGCAAGGGCGGGAAGAGGCTGGGCAGAGCAGGAAAAGCTGGGGCGGGGCCTTGGAGGAAGGGGTGAAGTGGGGGCAGGGCCTCAGGCTGAGCGGGGTTCGAACACCAATGGGGGAATGAGAAAGTCAGTGCCTGTGCTGTGATATACAGGAGATCAAATGTGATGATCTTATGATCCTTTCTGGCTTTCAACTTTATGCATTTATGAAATTCAGTAATATCATGTGGCAATGAGTTCCACAGGTTAATAATGAATTGAGTAAATAAAAGTATTTCCTTTTCTCAGCTTTACACTAGTTGCCTTTCAATTGCACTGAACGTTCCCCCTTGTTCTTGTACAGTGAATGTGGGTAAGCAGGATCACCTGCTTTATAACCTGTACACCATTTAAGGCCGCTCCGCCCCCCCCCCCCGCCCCCCCCCCCCCCGCCCCGCCCCCCCCGCGCCCCCCCCTCGCTCCTCCGGCCACGGCTACCGGCCGCCATGCTGTGCCCCCCTGCTCCTCCGGCCCCCCCCCCCCGCTCCTCCGACCGTGCCCGCCGCCCCCCCATTGCTGCCGGCCGCGCTGCGGGCCACCAGCCTGCGCTCCCCCTCGCTCCTCCGGCCGCGGCTGCCGGGCCGCGCTGCAGGCCGCATGCCACGCCCCCCCTCCCCTGCTCCTCCGGCCGCTTTTGGAAAGCTACGCTACTGCAGACAACGCTGATTCGGTGCTTTAAAACACAGCCAGTACTCACACACCTGTCACTAACTGGCTGACCCCAGGCAAGCCCACATGAGCCACAGGACCCCCAAAATGGTGAGTAGCCGCAGGGGCAGGGGAAATCAGTGCTCCAGGACCGTACACTGGGCACGTGGCTCTTGGGAAGAGCCAGCACTGTAGGGGGGGCCTGATAATCATTCCTGTCCCCCCACTTTCCACAGGCTGTGTTCATTATGGAAGATATCTCGCTGCTGAGGGTGAGCAGGGAATCAAGGGAGGGTTTTCTCCAAGTCTGCAACTTCCGCCCTGGCCCCATGTGGCTCGCCTGTGTGCAGACATGGGCCCCGCCCCCCGTGACAGCAGAGTGGCGCGGGAAAGTTACCGTTAATGGGGCAAGAAACAAAGCTGCTCTGCCGAGGAACCTGCGGCAGCGGATTGCCCAGTATCTCCACGAGAGTTTCCTGGAGATCTGAAGGAGATTCCTGTGAAGTGAGGGAGTCAATCAACAGCCTGTTCCCCGCTCAGACTAGGCATGCAATGGGAGACAAGCCTGCTTTCTGCAACCCTCCTGCCCCCAACAACTCGCTTCAGCGATTCCCCAAATCAGATCCACTTACCAGGGGCCTCCTCTCCTGTTTGCGCTTCGCCAAGATCCGCCTGCTGTGACTGGCTAGGCTACTCCAGGGTAGAGAAGAGGTCCTGGCTGCATGCATCTCTGCCCTCCAAGTCGTCCTTGGCCTCTCGGTCCCCCTCTCACTCTTCATCCAAGATTGCCTCCTCCTGGCTCAATCCACTCTCGACTGGCACGCGAGCCAACAAAGTATCCACAGGGCCCTTCGCAGTGGAGGTGGGGTCGCTGCCAAGTATCGCGTCCAGCTCTTTGTAGAACCGGCAGCTCGTGGGCGCAGCACCGGAGAGGCAGTTTGCCTCCCGCGCCTTGTGGTAGGCGTTCCGCAGCTCCTTCACTTTGACCGTGCACTGCGGTGTGTCCCAGTCATGGCCCCTTTCTGAAATCTGTCCGTAGGTATCATAATTCCTACGGCTGGGACTGCACAGCCTCCTCTCCCCAAATGCCCATGAGGTCCAGCAGCTCGGCATTGCTCCAAGCAGGGGATCGCCTGGCGCGTGGAGCAGGCATGGTGGCCAATGTAGATGGGGCCTGGGGGTTAGGTCAGTATAGCTACATCTCTCAGGGATATGGATTTTTCACACCTCGGAGTGACACAGCTATACAACAGTAAATTCTAGTGTAGACCAGGCCTAAGCAATTCCTAACGTATTCTTTCCTTATTTTAGCTGCCGATCTTACTCCATTTACACGATCTTCACTATGTTAGTTGTCGGATCACAGCTAACCTCTTTTGTGAAAACTGAAACAAAAAAGGCATTTAACACTTCATTGTCTGTTATTGTCTTTCCTGCCTCCTTGAGTAATGGGCCGGCTCTATCCTTGGTCTTCCGCTTGCTTTTAATGCATTTGTAAAATGTCTTCTTGTTCCCCTTCATGTCCCTAGCTGGTTTAATTTTGTTTTGTGCCTTAGGCCTGGTCTACACTATGACTTTAATTCGGATTTAGCTGCGTTAATCCGAATTAACCCTTCACCCGTCCACACTACAGAGCCAGTTAATTCGAATTAAAGGGCACTTAAAATCGATTTCTGTACTCCACCTCGACGAGCGGAGTAGCCCCAAAATCGATTTTGTTAATTCGAATTAGGGTTAGTGGGGCCGCACACCACCGAATTAATGTGGTTAAATTAATGGGGTAGTGTGGCCGCACACCACCGAATTAATGTGGTTAAAAACCGAATTAATGTGCTTAGTGTGGCCGCACACAATCGAATTTATACAACCTGTTTCCCAAATTCGAATTATCTAAATTCGGATTAATCCCGTAGTGTAGACATACCCCTAGGCTTCCTAATTTTATCCCTAGGTGCTTGTGTTGTTTTTTTATATTCATCCTTCATAATTTGGCCTACTTTCCGCTTTTTGTAGGACTCTTTTTTGAGTTTCAGGTCAAAAAGGTTGAAATGTTCCTTTTGACATTTCAGAATGGATTGGTTCACATTTTTGTTTCAAAACATCTTTTCATTCTGAAATTTTATCTTAATTTTTAAGTCAAAAACAGACTGGAACATTTTGATTTAATCAAAATGAAATGTATTTATTGACCCAAAATGATTCCCCCCCCCCAGCATTTTCATTTAATGGGAAATTTCGATTTCTTAAATTCTGATTCAGAATCAAAATAAATGTTGAAATGTCAGAACTTCCGATGGAACAGAAATTCTTTTTCAACCAATGCTACTGAAAACACGACACAAGTGCTATCTATCCAGAAGGCACATAAAAACAATGTATTATTTTTTTAATCTCTCTCTTTTTTTTTTTAGGGCGTATTCATGATTTTTGAATACATGATGTTGGCAATACTGAATATAGTTGAATTTTTCAAATAAATTAAAAATCTGATTTAACGTGGCACTCCATTGTTCTGGATTTTTAATTTAATTGTTTAGATAACTCATAGGAAGTTTTTAAATGTTGCAACATACAGTAATAATACAATTACATCTGTTATTATTTGTATTAGAAATGGATCTGATTAGATCGAGAATACGAGAACTTTGGCAAAGTTCCAGCCCCAATCAAACTAACATTGTGACTCTGATCTATTTCTAATTCACATCAGATCCTGTTTTGAAATTTTTTTAAATAATTTCTAACTATGATGGTTGAAGGAAAGTGTAATGGCATATTTTGGGCATAATTCTGCCAATACTGTTGGCCTCTATAAAGTTTTCGCGGGCATGGAATGAGGGATTTTATGATCGGCTCTTTTATTTAGAAAATGCTTGTATCTCTTCAGTGACTTGACTGACTTAATTCTGTTTATGACAGCACGGGGAAATATTTGTTTAAAGTCTAAACTGTACAAATGTAGGAGTGTGATATATTCATTATTTTCTGTACCTCTCTCCTATCTCCTTATATTTTCTCCTTTCCAGAACTGAAGGATCCCAGGCCCCAGCAAACACATTCACAAGAATCAGGGGGTAGCCGTGTTAGTCTGTATCTACAAAAACAACGAGGAGTCCGGTGGCACCTTAAAGACTAACAGATTTATTTGGGCATAAGCTTTCGTGGGTAAAAACCTCACTTCTGCAGATGCAGAGATCAGCAAGGAGGCAGGAGACAGGCAGCTGCAGGAAGGGCGGGGGCCAGCTCCAATCCCGGATAAACACATTGCTGAGCAAAGTGAAAGTGAAATTTACTTTCTTCTTTCTCCTCGGTGCCATGGCCGCAAGAGGGGGGATAAAAGATCTCCAAGAGGCTGTTATTTGTTCCATTTGCCTGGCTTCTTTTAACGATCCGGTGATTCTCATCAAGTGTGGGCACAACTTCTGCCGAGCCTGCATCACTCGGTACTGCAAGGAGTCCAAAACCTCCCCCCCGTATCCCTGCCCTGAGTGCAGAGAACCGTTCCGGGAAGGGGAATTCCAGCCCAACCGGCAGCTGAGCAATGTAGCTGAAATAGCCAAAAAATTCCCAGAGCCAGGGCGGGAGAAAGCGTGTGAAAAACATAAGGCGCTTTTGCAACTCTTCTGTGAAGTGGATCAAACCCTCATCTGTGTGGTGTGCAGAGAGTCCCGCAGTCACAAAGACCACTCTGTGCTTCCTCTCGAGGAGGCTGCCCTGGATTACCAGGTAAGAATTACTAATTTTTGCATTTGGGACACATCCCAGCCCAGACCTGCTGGAACAATCAGAACAGCCATCTGAGAAATATAAAACCAGCAATGTCATAAAACTAGCTTCCTACAATGACAAGGTAGAAAAGCAGAAGGGATTTTATACAGGAAGAACGTTGAGGAGACATGTTTTTAAGGCCTGCTCTGCATATAGCTTTTGTACTGATCTGTGTTGGGGAGGGCTGGGATTTTTTTTTTTTTTTAACAAAAGAGTTATGTCACCAAACCCTGGGGTGTGGATACAAGTTGTACTGGTATAAAGGTGCCGGATGCCAGGAACGCTTGTTTCCCTTTCCATACAGGAATAAGCTACACACGGTTATACAGGTATAACTACACCCACGCTAGCAGGGCTGCCTGGCTTTAATAGTACCAGGAGATGTAAAGCAGGGTATGATTTGTGGGCCCTAGAGCAAGAGCATCCCCTGTGCAGGGAAAAATCCACACGGGGGCAGGAAACTCCACAAGTTCCAGCTCACAGAGTTTCCTTTTAATCCTTGCAGGGTGGGGGGAGCAGGGTTTGCTTCTCAGACACAATGGATAACGGCTGGGGGGGCCTGGCCCATTCCAGCACATTTCTTGAAATCTGCGGAGGCAGGGGCAGGGTGACCATATGTTCAAAATGAAGATCCAGGGTCCTGTTATCTGGGGGGAAGGAGGTGGAGGATCAGGGAGGAGAACACGCCGGCTTTGGCAACTGGGAAAGAATTATGTCCATTTCCTCCTCAGCCAAGCAACACCCCCTCTCTCCTTCTCGTCCCTCTCCATAATAAAAACCAAGGCACGTTAAATAACTTTTATAGCAGGGAGTCTTGAAAATGTAACGGATGTACATCTATCACTGTGGTTGCAAGGATCAAGCAGCTCGGCTGCACTTTTTGGGTAGGGGGCGGGGGGGGTAAAGAAGAATTAAAGCTGCTACATGCCCCCAGTTTCTGTGTGTCACTGGGTTAGATCTGTTCGGACGGTGTCCCAGTGACTCATCTCACTGACTCTCCCCTGCATTCTCCGGCAATCCCAGTGCTTGGTTCAGGGGGTCAGGAATTGGTTGTGCTTAGGGGGAGGGGGGAAGATTATTTCTCAGGCCCACTTAGAAATGCCAAGGCCGGTGATATATCAAAACATGCCCTGGGTGACAGTGTGGTTCGGAGACTGCTCAGAAAATTCGCAGTGAGCATGAGCAGAGTGTGAACACACGTGCACTGAGGAAGTGAAGCCTCAGTCAAGCCCCGTCCTTAGCTCAGTTTCTCTGTCAGTGAGGCCTAGATTCACAGTATTTACTTAGGTGCCTAAACCCCAGTTGGAGCCTCCACTGCAATTCACAAAACTCCGGCTGAGCCCTGTCGGTGCCTAAACTCCCTCGGCCTCTGTGTTTTCAGTAACTAGTTCCCT
>NW_020699451.1:751-1576 GCF_002925995.2 Terrapene triunguis | reverse complement strand
GGCTGTATTACTCCAAGTGTGCAGGGCAATAAATCGCATCTTGCTACAGAAGACCGTGACGCTGGGAAATGGGCATGAAATAGTGGATGGCTTTGCAGGGATGGGTTTCCCTAACTGTGGTGGGGCGATTGATGGCGCACACATTCCAATTTTAGCACCAGACCACCTTGCATAAGAGTACATCAATAGGAAGGGATACTTCTCCATGGTGTTGCAGGTGCTTGTGGATCACTGGGGGCATTTCACGGACATCAGTGCAGGCTGGTCTGGAAAGATGCATGACACACTCATCTTCAGGAACAGTGGCCTATACAGAAAGCTGCAGGCGGGGACTTTCTTTCCAGACCACGCGATCACAGTGGGGGATGTGGAAATGCCCACAGTAATCCTGGGAGACCCAGTGTACCCCTTACAGCCCTGGCTCATGAAACCTTACACAGGGCACCTGGACAGCAGCAAGGAGCGTTTTAACAACAGGCTGAGCAGGTGACGTATGGTAGTCGAATGTGCCTTTGGACGTTTGAAAGCTCGCTGGAAGTGTCTCAATGGCAGGCTAGACCTTACAGAGGATAATATTCCCGTGGTCATAGCCGCGTGCTGCACTTTGCATAATCTGTGTGAATTTAAGGGTGAAATATTTGCTCAGATGTGGAGCACTGAGGCAGAGCCCTTGGCTGCACAATTTGAGCAGCCAGATGCTAGGGCTGTCAGAGGAGCCCAGAGGGCTGCTATTAACATCAGAGAGGCTTTGTGGAACCACTTTGACAATGAGGGGCACTAACACATGTCTGCTCTGGATTTGCTTCCCTGGTGCATCCAGGTAAA
>NW_020699451.1:0-741 GCF_002925995.2 Terrapene triunguis | reverse complement strand
ATGGTGTGTTCCTCAAGGTCTTGGCTGCTGTGGACAATGCACAGATGAGAGATTGTTACATTCCAGCAAATGATTGAAACATTTCAGTAACAAGGGCCTTTTGCAACTAGTAGCAATCACTTTCTCACTGACTCTAGGCAGGCACACAGCTCCACGAGCACCCAAATCATGGTGAGTGTCGGGAGCGGGGGGAGTGCAGCTGTGCGTACAGACAAAATAGTCACGGCTTGCAGGACAGCTTTGCAGGGAACTCATTCTAAAATTATCACACACTTTTCCACAGGCAGCCAGCCTTCTAGCTGACACCTCACTGCTGCGGGTAAGCAGGGAAACCAGGGCACAACTACTGCATTCTTGTGGCTTTCACCCCGGTCTATATGCAGCTCAGCTATCTGCCGCTTTGGTCCCAGCTCCAGTGATTGCTAAATGGCATGGGACAGTTCCCTACAATGGGGGAACTAACAAGGCTGCAATCCCTTGGAATCTGTGGCAGAGGATTAACAAGTAACTCTTGGAAACTTTACAAAACCTCTCTCTGGAGTATTCCATGCAGGTCTTGATGTCCATCGACACCCTTCTTGGCCATGCAGATTAGCTACACAGGGCAATGTGCAGCTCACATAAAAACATAACCACTTTTCGATTCCCTATACAAGTCACAGCAACTTACCCTGCATCTCATCTGCTTCCTGCTCCCTGGAGAGCACTTCTGGAGTGGAGAAAAGTTCCTGGCTGCTTGTC
>NW_020699450.1:5872-6542 GCF_002925995.2 Terrapene triunguis | reverse complement strand
TCTGGGGTTCCCAAAGCCTGGCAAGAAAGAAATTAATGCACAAGCCAGAATTATTCTCTCGTCCCTTCCCTAGGATGCAGCAGAGGACCAGTGGGGGAGTTGCTTAGCAGCTGCAACAAGGAAGGGACACAGATGCTGGTCAGAGCACTCTAGGCTCACACCAGAGCTGCTCCTGAGGCTCCAAGGGAAACAGTGGGAGATAGATGGGAAAGCAGTCCCATCGATTTCCTCCTTGTAGTAATAGGGCTGATTCAAATGTTTCAGTTTAAAAGTCATATCACATAGCTGAGGGTATACATTTTCAGTTTATAGTCAAGTACACCATTTCTTCTTAACACTGTCATCCTTGAAGGCCACACTTTAAAGCCTTGATGTCCAAAGTGGTCCACAGGTCACATTTGGATACCCATTCCTTAAATAATAATAGTACTAAAATTAAAATATGTGTGTTAATCGAGAAAAATAAGAATATAACCAAATAGAATGAATACTAACTATTTGTGCTGTTAAAAGACGTAACCTGGCTTCTTCCAGTATGTCAGCAATTTGTGGAGGTGTTGTCTCAAATGAAATTTCTGCATTACCATCTGGACATTTAAGTGTTCTAACATTTTGGGAAACTTCCTCTATGTCAAACTAAATAAGAAAAACAGAAACAAGTGAACTGATC
>NW_020699450.1:5045-5862 GCF_002925995.2 Terrapene triunguis | reverse complement strand
CTCATTTATCATTACAATTCTCTCCCACTAGCCTGTAAACTTAATACTGGAGAGTCTACCCTTCTTGCAATGGATGCCAGTGTAAATCAAAAGCTGTGAATCATTCTTTTGTTTCAAGCATTACTTTTGCCTCTTACAAAGAAAATTATGTAAGAAATATAATAAAGATAAATTACTCACTTTATAAGGGTAATCAATTTTAATTGCTTCTTCAGCAATAGTCCAATTTGCATCAGCTAAAAATCTATTGAGTTTCAACATGGAAAATGTGTTGGCCTCCATTTCTTTTATACGCTGAACAGCACTGTACATTGCCATACGCTTTGGAAGAGTAATATTACATAGACCTATGGAAAGGAAGAAAATGAATACATTTAGGTTGTCAATATATTTGTAAGATGTGAAAGAGAATCCCTGACTGAGACTATGGGGTGACTGACTGGCTGAAAGGCCATTTCTGTAAAGTTGCTGGGAGCAGGGTAAAAGTCTTAATCTAAGAAGCCATATGCTCAGACCATTGCCAGAAACCAGAGATTTCACTTTGTAACAGCAGCTGCATGTTGCTCTCACCAGCTCCTCTACTCTGCAGACCCATTTGTTTCCAGTGGCAACTGAATAGGACTATTGGGCTGTTCTTTTCCATAGGGTCTTTTACATGAATATTTATTGTGCTATTCCGAGCAATCCATTTCCCTCTTTTTAAGGTCTCTTTCTCATTAGTTAACTGAGGACTCTTTCAGATAGTGTTTGGTACTTTATTGTAATACTGTGAGTGTTAGAGATTTTTATAGAACTTCATCTTTTCTACAGTTCTGTT
>NW_020699450.1:914-5035 GCF_002925995.2 Terrapene triunguis | reverse complement strand
TGGCCAGCAGCAGTGACAGCACTTTCAGGATGTCAAAAGCCACATTCCTGGAGATGTGTGTAAAGCTTGCCCTAGAGCTCCAGTGGTGGAAGAGCTGCATGCAAGCTCTCTTCACTGTGGAGAAGCATGTGACCACTGCCATCTGGAAGCTTACCACACTGGATTGCTAGCAGTCAGTAGCTAACCAGTCTGGTGTTAGTAGATCAATTGTCAAGACTGTTGTCATGGAGACGTGTGCTGCTTCCAAGAAGGTGTTGTCCCCTGGGTAATAAAGCAGGGCAATGCACAGGAGGTTATTAATGGTTATGCACAGTTGGGGTCACTGATGGGATCCAAATACCTATTCCTTGCCTACCCTGACCCCCCAGGCCTCTGAGGTCATCAGAAGAACAAGGTATTTCTCCCTGGTGCTGCAGGTCTTGGTTAATCACCATGTTCACAAACATTAATGTGGGGTGGTCTGGAAAGGTCCATGACGCCAGGATCTTTAGAAACTCTGGATTGTTTTCTGTAATGAGAAATTGAACTTCTGCTCTCATGGTATCTATGTACAATAAAAGCGTTACGATTCCTCCAGTCATTCTGGGAGACCAAGGTTATTCCTACTTTCCAGGATTATGAAGCATTTTACTGGACTCCTGGATGGCAGAAAGGAATTGTATTTGCAGAAGGATAATGGAATGTACATTTGGAAGACTGAAAGGTAAATGGAGGAGCCCAATGTCAAGGCTGGATGTAGATGAAAAGTATTTGCCTTTGATTATAGCTGCTTGCTGTGTTTTGCACAATTTTTGTGAAAGGAAGGGAGAGAGAGACTTACTGATGGAGGCAAGGAGGAGATTGGCAGACTTGCAGAAGGTTTTGAACAGCCAGAGGGAAGGCACCTATGAAATGATGCAACTGCTGAGGGACACAGAGTCAGGAATCTATTGTGCTCCAACTCTGAAGCTACAGGCCACTTGTGAACAATATATATGCTTTTGTACCAGGTTTTAATCAAGATTACTGCACAAGTATTGCTATGTATGTGCAGTCATGCAAAGTTCTTAAGTTTCATGTGAGACATTTTAATGAACTGTTTAATGAATTTGTTCACTGAAGGTGAACCTTATAATGAATTGTACAAGATGCAGAAACACAACTGCAAAGACATTTTCAATTTACTTTTAATAAACACAATATACCAATTAAAATGTACTCCATAGTCACAGTAAAATAATTATTAAAAATACATAATTTGCAAATTTTAAAACCCATTCAAAACCTAAAAAAGTTATATAAAAGTGCAGTGGGCAGATCACTTTGTGGTTTCAAGGTCACAAGTGTGTATAAGCAAGGTGTTCAAAACTATTCTCTGCAGCTTGGAGGGTGGGATGGGGCAGAAGAGTCTATTCCTTGCAGGTGAGGGAAATAAGGGGGTTTCCTATTGTCCACTGTTCTCTTTGTTGTCCTGAAGCATGGAATGTCTAGAAAAAATGGTTACTAACCTTTTGTAACTGTTGTTCTTCAAGATGTGTTGCACAAGTCCATTCCACTCTAGGTGTATTTGCACTCTAAGCACAGTCGTCAGAAATTTTTCCCAGTGGTACCCATCGGGGTAGCTTGTGGACCCTCTGGTGCCGTGCGCTCATAGCACTGGTACAAAGCACCCAGCTGACCCTGCACCTCCTCAGTTCCTTCTTACTGTGTATGACAATTGCTGTAACTTCTATCATCCTTCCTTTGGCAAGCTCTCTCAGTGATCTTCTCTTTCACATATTTGTACGTTAGTTAGTGGCGAGTAGTTTTAGTGAAAGTTTGTAACTTACTGAGTTATTGGCATTTTTATCCGTTTCCCAGTGCTGAGGCATGCCTTGGTGCCTCAGAGCGATCCGCACTCAAGCTGCCTGAAGTGCCTGCAAGAAGCACATGTAGGGGGACCATTGCAAGAGCCACAGAGACTTTAAGCATTGCATGAAGAAGGACCGGGAGACAGGTTGAAGTTTTTGTCTAGAAAATAACCTATTTCTGGGTGTTGTTGCAGTGAATGGTGTGTCCCAGAATGTGAAGGTATCAGAGGTAAAGGGGAATCATATGCTGTGGTACAGTCCTTGATCAATGAACCACCATGTTCTCCAGGAGGGTTGTTTACCTCTCCATCATTCCCAGCAACTCTGCCAATGAGGATCTAACCATTTCCCTGTCCTTTTCTCTCTTCTCTTTTTCATGTTTCAGGAACCCTTCCCTCTACTCTTTCACCTTTTTATCCTTCTCTTGGGATGCGCATACAATTTCTTTCAATAAGTTATCTCTTGAGCTCCTTTTACTCCTATGTAAATTGGACAGGCATTTAAATCAATGTTAGCACCCCTGTGTGTGTGATTGCCACAATGTGTCAGCTGCTATGGGGGGTGTGGGGGGGGAAACAAGTTATTGTCAAAATTGTAGTCACCATGTCAACATTGATAAAATGTTGCTTTTTGTTCGATTTTGGAATTCCACTCCCATAGGTTCTTCCCAGTCTTCAGTGACCTCTGAGATGGTAAGACATTTTCACAAACTTCCCCATTTGGGTAGGATCCCTGGACCTGTGTTGTAGGGCTGGGTGACATAAGAATGGTCATACTGGGTCAGACCAAAGGTCCATCTAGCCCAGTATCCTGTCTTCTGACAGTGGTCAATGCCAGGTGCCCCAGAGGTAATGAATAGAACAGGTAATCATCAAGTGATCCATTCCCTGTTGCTCATTCCCAGCTTCTGGCAAACAGAGGCTAGGGACACCATCCCTGCCCATCCTGGCTAATAGCTATTGATGGACCTATCATCCAGGGTGTGTATACTTGTTCTGGCAACTTAGGGAAGGTTAATAAAGACCAGCTGGGCCATGTGCATTAGGGGAATGTGGCTTATTTAAAAACAGTGCAGAAGACACAGGCTAGTTATTGCATATTTACTTCTACAGGTTGCTGGTGGGATGGGAGTTGGTTGGCGAGAAGCCAACAGAGGGAGGCTAGTAATTGCATGTGCCCTTCTGCAGGTTGTCCTTACTTTGGATCAGGATGGATAAAAATCAATGATTTAAAAAAAAATCAAAAAAATCGGATTCTTTTTATTTAAATCGGATTTTTTTGATAAAATGCTTTTTGAGAAAAAACGTTTCTAAAGATAGTTTTCATTAAGATACATTATAGCTCAAAGATATCTCATCATGGAATGGGTATTATAAATTCTAATTCTATAGTATGAGACAATATATTCATGTAATGTTTAAGAAAAGTTTTGTAAATGAGTTCCAATAGTTCATGGATTAGGGACCCAATTTTATGGGGTTCCAGGGGCTTCTGTATAGATTATTTAGGTTAATCTTTCTATTTACCCAATGGGACTCAGTGCTCAGTCTAGAAGATACCATCAGAGATGCTTAGTTTCACAGCTCTCAAACTGTGGATTTGTGTCTCCAGAGATAACATGCTTGTTAACAACAAAAATGTTTTTAAATAAATAAATAAATAAAATCTAGAGGTGAGAAATAAAAGACCTCAACCCCATTTTCACTCTGCAAATTTGTGTACACATAGTCAAACCCTTACCTCTCTCTAAAAGTGCAAAGTTTCAAAAAGTTCATTGCTGGGGGCAGAATAGATCTGGACAAGGAGAAGAAGTCTGGAGATAAATGTGAGAAGGGAGGGACAGGCAGTAGAAACAAAAGTGAAACTGTTTGAGCAGCATATTCCAGAAGTCTTGAGGTTTTTCTTAGGGTAGCCTTCATTGATTTTAGATCTACCATACCATTCTCTCACTAGAAGGGAAAACCTATAATGGCACAGGCCGTAAAAGAGACCCTGTTTAGGAATATTTTAATGAAGTTCCTCTACCTGTAAGACAGGCATGCGTGCAAAATGCAAACAGTGCAACAAAGAAATGCAAGGCCTGATTGCCCTAATGAAACAACATCATGAGAAGTGTTCCTTCTCAGGAGGAAGCTGCGTTGAAGATGATGAAGATGAAAGGAACATGTCTGAACATGCAGGATCTTCAGGTTGGTAAACTTTTTTATTTCATACTTCTTTCTTAAGGACTGCCGGTCTTCCTTCTGGACTATTCTTGCATTCTCATATTTGAGCAAAAAATATAGTTGTTAC
>NW_020699450.1:0-904 GCF_002925995.2 Terrapene triunguis | reverse complement strand
GTGAGTCTCTCCCAAGGCCTTGAGACAACTTGAGTCCAGGTCACTCAAGGGCACTGGTTTGCCACAGGCCTTGAAACCCAGTGACAGAGGCATGCCCCGGCATTGAGAAACGAACCTACTTCACTAACTGATGGAGAAAACTCCAAACATTTACTAACTAAAACTTAAAAAAAAAAAAAAAAAAAACATACAACCAAATCAACTATATATACTGCAAACAGAGTGAAAAAACCACTGGGAAAAGCTTGCTGAAACAAAGAGAACAGTTCCAACGCCCTGTCACAGGCAGTAAAAAGATACTGAGGGGGCATGGGGTTGGCAGGGCCCTTTATCTTGGCAATATGAGTGCATGGCACCAGACAGCACTAGAGCTGGCTCAACAGATACCACTAAGGGAAAAAATTCTGGCAACTCTGCTCAGGGCGTGCACACACCTACATTGGAATGGACATGTGCAAGCACTCGAAGAACAATTTTTTTTTCTACACATTACAGACAGATGTTTAAGGAGGAGTTTGTCCTGTTCTCTAGTGAGATTAAGTGATCTGTAAGAGATACCCACCAGTACCCCAACTTTAGTTTTACTAGTTAGAACTTTAATACATAAGTACTCAAGGTCCTATGATTCTGAATCATCTATGACTCGAACAGGTAATGGTGTCTGATGTTGAGTGCCATTCTCGTTTTCCCATTCTCTCCTTACAGAACAGGTTGTAATGATCAATTTTAATGTTCTTGTTATTAGAGCCATCCCACCAAGTTTCAGTAATACCAAAAATGTCATATTTTTTTCTCATGAGTATCTTCAATTCTTCTTGTTTATTGTAGGCACCAAGCATTAGCATATAAACAATTAAAAATCTGTTCCTTACATGCACCTTAGTGCTTGGATATGTTAATATGC